>NC_051279.1:15527158-15727158 GCF_015220745.1 Sebastes umbrosus
ATCAATTAACAACACAAAACAATGACAAATATTGTCCAGAAACCCTCACAGGTACTGCATTTAGCATAAACAATATGCTCAAATCATACCATGACGAACTCAAGCCCAACAGGCAACAACAGCTGTCAGTTTGCTGACTTGACTATGACTTAACCCCAAACTGCATGTGATTATCATAAAGTGGGCATGTCTGTAAAGGGGAGACTCGTGGGTACCCATAGAACCCATTTTCATTCACATATCTTGAGGTCAGAGGTCAAGGGACCCCTTTGAAAATGGCCATGACAGTTTTTCCTCGTCAAACTTTAGTGTAAGTTTGGAGCGTTATTTAACCTCCTTTGAGACAAGCTAGTATGACATGGTTGGTACCAATGGATTCCTTAGGTTTTCTAGTTTCGTATGACACCTTCACTCTAGCTTTAAAACTGAGCCCGCTACAAGCTAAATATCACAAGTTGCGTTAATGTTTGAAAGAAATGAGTGGCGTTAAAATGAATTTGCGTTAATGTGTTATCGCGTTAACTTTGACAGCCACTACTGAATATCCGTAGACTCTGGCTCAATAAATACGGGCGGCCATCGAATTCAAAGCCCTCATCCACATTTTCGAAATCATCTAAATATTCAGCCTTGACATTTAAATCTTTTAGATAACACTAAGCTACGCTTTCTGTACACCAACACAACAAACTCTGCCCGGCTTGGACTCGCGTTTCCACCATGGATGTATTCCACTATTCCACCGTTGTCCTCCGGCAGCACGTCACCTCGCCAGATTTCAAAACGAGATTTCTCCTTGAGCGAGATTCAGACACTTATAATAACAATCAGAGCCTGTCATGGCAGAAACAAGCACTGTTAGTGGACGTAAATGACGGTGCCAGCTTGCCCCAATAGCACCATATTGCAGCCTGTGAGCAGCTGCCGTTTTTAGCGCTCTCCCTCAACACTGGACCAGTTTCAGAAATTATCTGTATTAGTCAGTTAGACACAAAACATGGGAAAATAGGGTCCAGGTTGAAAAATGTACTGTTTCCAAGAGTAAAACTAATGATGTGAGCTGGATGAGTTGAGAGAAGTGGAGAGTGAATCACATTTTCTTCTCTATTGTACAAACTATGATGATTTAAGAGTGTCATTCAATACAAAATTGGAGTGGTTGTTTAATTTTGATGTGTTTAAGTTCGCTAACTTTGTGAGAAAGTGGGGAAAAATAGACAAGATGGACTATTTTGTCTTTTTGTTTTTATTTCTCTAATATGTTATAATCATAAGTATTTTATTGTAAACATGAAGGTCTGAAAATCTGATTATAAAATCTGTGTTTGTAGCATTGTTTAAAGTATGTGTTGCATTCTGGATCTGGTTTATATAAGACCTTGAGGCTTGGGCTGGGCACAGTTGTATGCATGACAAATAATAAAAAACATCTTCATCAAGGAAAAAAAAAGAAAACAGAGAAAAGAGAGAACGCTGAGATGATCAGTGAAGACGAGAGAGGAGGGAACAGACAGGGAACAGACAGAAAGCAATGCATGAGAGTAAAAGAGTCCGATGAAATATGGATAGATGGGGAAAAAAGCTATGGAAAGAGATACTAAAACATTGTTTACTACTGAGGGGATCATAGCTTAACTCATCAACATAACATTTCCCACCCTGCTGAGAAGAGGGGTGAGATGGTGGAAATGTGAGAGAGGCCGATGAGTGGAAGGGAGGGCGGGTACGCAGTGAGTTATGGTCGAAACACATATTAACACACCCAGGGGTTGAGACGCCCTAGGGCCAAGCTGCCGCTGCTTTTCTTGGACAGGCATCCTACAACATGGACGCAGCGATGGTGACGGAGATTAGCGACTTCAAAGCGCGCTGCGAGCCCAAAACTGGAGACTTAAACCACATTACAGAGCAGGCTTAAGATCTGATCTTTCAAAATAAAAGAGTTAATGTTGAAGGCGTACCAAGAATGATGAGGGTGGATTCCAGAGGTTAATGCACATGCATAGACACCTAGGCCGTAGGGTTGAGTATGTGTGTGATTAGTGAAATGGATATCTCTGAACTTCTAAGCAGCATGTCTATCAGTAACTACAATTAGCCAGAGGTCATTGCCATGGCCACCAGTGGTCCGTGACCACTTATAGCCCTCTGCTCCCCTCTTCCCTCCCTCGTTTTTTCTCCCTCTTTCCTTATCTCTCTTTCTCCGGATCCCTGAGAGGCAATAACTAATGTGTTGGCCTGCCGACACGCAGCACCGACCACAGAATCCTGATTAGCAAAATGTCTGTATCAAGTAGTCACCACAACATACAGATGTTTGTGTGTGTCCGGGGAGGTCCGCATGTAGCAGCAGATCTGTTATGTGTCTCGGATGGCTGATTTGAGTAATAGCACTGCAGATCAGAGTAGCGGGGTCCCGTGGGAGTGATACATCAGTCGAAAAACTCCTTGCATGTACACACACCCTGCCTCCAGAAAACACACACACCCCAGCCTCGGGCCCGGACACAGCAGGCGTGCAACCCTTTTACTGCTAAAGTTAATGAGGCCTCCAGGCTTCTTCAGACCAGCAGAGGGTCGGGACACCTCCGCAGGCTGTGAAGACAGCAGCGAGACAGCAGACACTTAAATAGGTCAAACAGAGGGGACGAGTATGAAGACCTATCTGATGGTTATCATTTTCAGACCACAGGCTCCAGTAATGACCTGTTCATGTAACAACATTCCAGTAATGATGACAGAAAAGCTCAGTTCAAACTCACCTACAGACAGAGAGGAGTCAGGGCCGAAACATGCTTCAACAGCGATGTATGTAATGGTCTTTGCGTAAGAGGGAGGAGAAGGTGCTGCAATGCAGGTATATGACGATCGGCTTGTTTGTTGGTCCACCACTTTTGTCCAGATTTAAATATCTTAACAACTCTGGGATGGGTTGGCCCAGACACACCAAACCGTCAACCAAAAAAGTTGCACCCAAACACACCGCAAAGACTACAGCCAACGGCCAACTAGCACGTGTATTCTACGCCTGCGTGAGAGGAAATAACTCTCCCTAATAGCAGGTGGCGGTAGACTATATGGTCGTGTCTAGAAGGTAACTTGCAAATTGCAAAATAGAGAGTTTCCCAAATTGCGGATCACCTTCTTGACACGACCAGTTTGTATTCGTCATTCAAAGAGGGAAACAGCAAGACCTCAGACTGTGGATATACAAGATGTTGTTATGACGTCACGCCATAAGACACGGCCCTTTGCAGGGGTTCCGAGCGGCAGGTTTTCGCCTGTCCGCGCACATCCAATTTTTTTTAACTACGTGGACGCGGATGGGCGGAGTAAATGGAGAACTTTGAGGAGCTTTGAGCTGTTTGCCGCGAGGAGAATCCCGCACGAATTGTAAAAGATCCAAACGTTTCCTCGTCATGATTCCATGTCAGCTTATGTACTTGCGGCCATGCTTGCAAAAAGCATAACCGAGGCTTAACACCCGTCTCTGCGTTGGTTCGCAGATACATTTACATGCATCTTTGCAGAAGCTGAATTCCAGCTTTAGTCTTGTGGGGAAACTATAGTAAAATCTGAACTACTTAAATCCATAACTGTAGTAAAGTGCATCAAACATGCATTGACTAGCATGGAAATAAAACAAAGACCCAAAAAGGTGAAAGCACAAAGACGGATTATCTTCTAAATTTAAGCCGGGTTTCCACCAAGAAGTTCCTGGTAATTTTAGTTATGGGACTACTTTTCAAAGAACTAAAAGTTTCCTTCAGCCCATTGTTGTCTGCGTTTCCATAGTGGTCTAAAGACCTGCGAAGATTAGGCAAATTAGTTTGCTGACTTCTCTCTGTCTTTTTTTAAAATGAGTCAGGACTTAGGAAGCAACAGAAAAGCTTAACTTAACCTGAGAGAAATGCTCTCCTCTCGTCCTAAATCGATACTCGAGTACTTCCTTGTACATGTGCAAGTTCCTGTATTTTCAGAAAGTACTACCCCCCGACCAGAGCCTTTTGGGGGGTAAAAAGGCACCGCAAAATGTCCCTGGAACTTAAATTAGACCCTGGTCCCTGCGGTCGAAACGCAATTGAGTTCCTCAAAAGGTTTCTAGTTCTGGAGGAAAGTTCCTGCTGTCGAAATGGGACTTTAGGTTGAAACGGGTTTTCCTTTTACTACTTTTATCTTTTTCTGTGTAGTTTGGTTTCGTAAATGTGGCTGCCGGCTGCAGCACATATGAACATTACATGAAAGTAGGTTAGCACATGCCTTCGTGAATGTTTTCACACTTTGCCTGTGCATGTTAAAAGAACCGCAGATGCAAAAGTATGTTCCAGGCTCAAGGCGGTAGCATGTAGTTCAACATACATCACATGAAGGTGACACATATTGATTTGTACAGTGTGAAGATGAGATAGGGAAGGCCATGAGTTGATCTCTGTGAAGACTCCTGAGTCCTGACCCGACATTACAGACGGCCTGAGAAGCCTCGAGCAGAGACGAGAGAGAGAGAGAGAGAGAGAGAGACTGACAGACGGGGACACAAAGGGAGTGAAAAGAAAGGCAGCAGCAGAAAGGGGATGAAAGGGAATGTGAGAGAAAGAGGTAATGGCAGATTAGACGGGAACTGAGCAAGTGTAAAGGAGAGTGAAAGAGAAAGAACGCAGGAAGGGGGAGTGATTTGTCTGGCTCAGATGGAGTCAATATTTGCTCCATTCCACCAATCCTGTGCCAGGATCCGGATCAAAGCAGGGCGTGTATGCTCTGAAAAGGGCGCAGCGAGCCAGAGGAGAAAACGGCCGACATCTTGACAGAGAGAGAACCAAGAGAGATCATTTTCCACTAAAAGCATTTTAGTTCTGTGAAACTGTAAGCACGGGCCATTGATTGAGCTCAGGTAGGAAGATCATTATGGATGAGGATAAAAAGAAACGGTTCAAAAAGGGTAACAGAGGGAGATAAGAGGATCGACGGGTGGAGTGCTCTAATGAGGAGTTACAGTCGTCACTGGCGAGACAAGAACATGAGAGGGAGAGGGAGAGGTCAGCTCCGTTGGACCCTAATTGGCTGACGAAACTGCTGAAATGACCTTGTTCCAATTATTCACACAATGAGCAATTGTTGCCCATTCAGAGAAGCCACTGGGCCACATATGTACACATCACAACAACAAACAACAGGATCTATGTCTGTGTGAACGGGCATGTAAGATATGGCCTGGCACAATGCAGCCATGTTTGGCACTGGACACACCAGCTGTGTAATAAATGCTGCGGTATGTTTATGGCTGATTGGTTACACACTACTGTGTGTTGTATCACAGCCCGAATTTCAATTAACTGGCTGCTGATAGTGAATTCCTGTCATGTTCATTCGAGGAGATCTCGGTCGATGATGACAGATCTGACAGCCATCAGTAATGTATTGTCATGACTTTTTCATTACTGTGCTATATTTCAAAGTTCAGAAAGTTCTGTTTAATTTCAAAATGATCGAATGGACAGAGAGCAGCAGGCTTTTATCACAGATAAGGAATTATTTCTTTTGGCAGGACCACAGTAACTAGAAAGGTTAAAGCTATTTTAATGCTTTTAATACTGCTACTACCACTAATAATACGACCTGCTATCACGCTGAAAGCATTTAATAGATGCGCCTGTCCACTAGAGGATAGCGTGTCAGTGTCACGTTTTGCCTCGCCGAGGCTGGAATATTACATGCATGTATGTATGAAGGTGCAGTACCAACAGGGGGCAACAAAACCACCCATTTAGGTTTAGGAAAAACATCACAGTTGGGCTTAAAATAAGTACGTAAACGAAGTAAAATACATACGGAAACAACGTAACATCAGCATGGAAAACGTCACCACAAAACACATGACAAACATCATTAAGGCACGTGACAAATGTCACCAACGCAACTTGCAAAACAAAACACCGGTCTCCTGGTTGAAAATCCTGTGGTTGTTGGACACATCCACCTCACCTCCCACCCGCCAAACGCAGTCTTTCTCACTTTTTTATTCTACGTCACTTGCTCTGAACGTAGCATATTTACGCGGATGCATTTACATTACAGTCAGCATAGACTACACGGTGTGAAAATGACACGCCTACAGCAAGAATGCCGTTCTCGCTTTTGCCTTGCACATTATCATGTCATTCACACGCCTTTCCGTGCAACAGAGCTGAATAATAATAATCACTATAATCAGAATAATTTGGGATAGGGGAAAGCTACGAAGATTTGTTGAGACAAGACTAGTCACAAGACTTTTCCCTGTTCGTACCTTTTATACAGAACAGCGAGGCGGAATAACAGCGCAACATTTCCCGCCTTCAACAGGCCGTGTGAAAGACTCTACACTCTGCAGCCAAGCTAGGGACTCGGAGTCTGTACTTAGGCACAGCAATGCTTTGAGCTAAATGCCATCACAAGCATGCCATTATGCTCACAATAACAACACGCTGATGTTAAGCAGGTATAATGTGGATTATGTTCACTGTCTTAATTTAGCAGGTCAGCGTGTTAACATTTGTAAATTGGTGTAAACACAAAGATCGGCTGAAGCTGATGGGAATGTCATTGGTTTTGCAGGTATTTGGTCATGAACACAATTTAAAACTTTGACCTGATGATGGCACTGGAGGAAGAGTTAAGTGATTTCTGGGAAGGCACCCATCCTGAGGGAAACATGAACATCTGTACCAAATGTCATAGTAATCTGAACCAACCTGAAGACATTGCCATCCATAGAGCCACGCCATTAGCAAGGTTAAAATGGTCTCAATGTTACAAGATCCTGTTAAGCATCTTACAATCCCTTTATTCTATCAAAATATTCATTGGTTTAAAAAGACAAACTATACCGAAGCCTCAAAAATAAATCCAAATCACTCTTTTCTACCTATTTATTTATGCATATAAACCCCGGCCAGATTAACTCGCTGTGGCAGCCTCAGGGCAGAAATGTACCATGAGCCCCGACCAACTGTTGTGTGAAGGGGCCCGAATCTCTACACAACGGAGACACAAGCCTGGATAATAATGCAGGACTCTGAGAGAGGCCCCTATCAGTTCAGTTGATACTGTGCCTGAATAGTGCATATTCCCACACAAATTAGCATTTAATCAAATAACCAAATAACAAATGGAACACGGTGGATTTGGGGAGTATAGGGCGCCTCTGCATTTGGGGCCCTGCAGCAGCAGACTGGCTTGCTGGAATTGTAATCCAACCTCAATAGAAACAATTCTCCCTAAATATTATCCAAGGTCTGAATAGGTGAAACACAGACGATTAAAAAAAGCATACAAATCTCAGGATTTACTCTCAATGTGTATACAGAAAAAATATTGTTTAAAGGAACAGTTTTGTAATAAGCCACCGTGAAACTCGTCATTTTACACTTCGGTTTTTGGATGGATTAATCAAAAGAAGATAGGTCTCGTCTTGTCTTGGAAGCATTAGAGGTGCAGGTAGGCAGGTTTTTTGCTTGGACAGAGCTGGGCTAGCTGTTTCCAGTCTTTATGAAGAGCTACGCTAACCAGCTGCTGGCTGTAGATATAATGAACAGATATGAGTGGTACTCCTCTCGTCTAAGCGTCTAAGCATCTAAAGCGAATAAGCATACTTCCCAAAATGTTGGACTATTCCTTTTAAGGTGCTAAATACGGGATTGGGAGCATTTCTATTGCCTCCTAACGGCTCTCAACATGGCGATGGCAAGCCGGCGACTTGCAGCTAATGGTGATAACAGCGCCAACAACGCGGTAGTTCTGACAGAGATAACAGTGTTAACCTGAGGGGGAACCGTAGGGTTGGTGCTACGCTTCCATGGCGACGCCGTCGGTTGTGACGGCGTCATCAGCTGTAACTGCTGTATGAGAGCAGTGCAGAGCAGCGGCCATGAGCTTGCCAGTGGGGCACGCTCACATGCACTAAAAGCACGCTTCAATGTCAACAAAGCAAGAAGAAGCTCGGAGGGAGAGTGATTTAATTATCTGCTCAGGTAGACATTACTCCTCTATATCTTCACATACAAATAGTTCTTTTAAAAATAAGTATTGTTTATCTATCTGTAACACAACCCACCTTTATTCTTAACATTTAGAAGATGCCACATGCATGAATTCTTCTGTTGTGAAGTATTCTGTATTCACAAAAACACATGCATACTTGCACAAACACACACACACACACACACAGACAGATGGTTAAGCTGGTTTTCTGTCAAATAGTTATGCAACTACAAATGAACTCTCTGCCACGTATTAAGTTCAAAAACATTGGAAATAAATAATTACACATCAAATTTACACAGAAACAGTCATGAAATAGCTGCGTTTCATGCACGTCAAACGTGCTCTGAGCCACATCTACTGTATGTCAAGGACTTGGCGGTGTACTCCAGCACCTCCTCCCCTCCTTTAGCCTTGCATGAACTGACCGGTCTGTCTCTCCTTCCCTCGGCCAGATTTAAGTTACACTACCCTCCACAAGCAGGAATCCTGAAAACAACCTGAGGTCAAAGTCTGAGGTCAGCCTCTCCTCCTTCTCTTACTCCCCAAGGCCTCACTAGTCTCTGCACAACATGCTGAGATGAAGAAAGTTTATTCAACATACACACTGGATATATTTCATGCATAGTAGATCATGTAGGGCTGAGTTTCTGAATGAACATCTTCTACTGTTTGGAGGAGCATAGTTGGAAAAAGATGCAATTATCTTAACTTTCAACAATAAATGTCATCTTTAATAACTTCTGATTTGCAAATAATCTAATTTCACCTAATTTATTCCATGATTGTGCAGAGATAAATGACTTTCCAGTAAACATCACATCATTTTGTTTCCCCTTTAATCCAAGATGTTGTGTAAGCTAAAGTGAATCAACTCTTCCAGCTATCAGTTGTCACTTTTAAATAGTTAACTTGCATCTTGGAAGTCTCTGAGTCTGGATGCACGTCACACCCTCAGGTTTTCTGTCATCCCCACGATTTCTTTAGTCTGCTTTTTGCGTCCCGTATGATTTTAACAACACAAGCAGCAGTCTAGGATATCAGAGCATGGGCGTCTTCCACATGGGTTGGCACAAAGTCATGCAAGCAAATTCAAAACTGATGCTCGCTTCCCGAGCCTTCCTTCCTTCTTCTCCTCCTCGTACTAAATGTAAGAATTTACAGTGAGTTCCTGCGGGAGGAGAATGGCGACTGTAAATATTTGTACATTTACAGAGGAGTTGGTTTATCTCCTCCGCTTACTAAACTGGCCTGAGAGTCAACATGACCTCTGACCTTTCCAAGAACCCATAAACTCCTCCCTCCTGAGAGCGATTCAACAGGTTGGCTAGAACAATAAACCAAATGCCTCCTTCTTCTTTCTCTGGCCTCTGTCTGCTCTCTCTTCTCTCTAGGTATCGCAATCTGATGAGAGCAGGATAGGAAATCAGGTCAGCAGTGTGTTAAGCATAGCAGACATAGTTGGGAGCAGACGGAGGCCAGGCTGAGACTGTACACTACTGTGCTGAGTTATCTGTGTGTCTTTGTGAGTGTGACTTCCCCCGGCATGGCACAGTCACCAGCTCAGTGTGAGTGTGTGTGCATGCAGAGCATCTATTACCTTTAACTCGATCTAAAGCCAAGTGCAAGCACGCGTCTAAATCAAAAGCGTGAATTGCACACCGGTGGATTAAAGTGGAGACCGTCTGACGGGATGAGAGAGCAGCCAGATCAAATAAGGAGCAACATACCCCAAAAACTCTTTGTATAAACTGAGAGTTGGGACTGAGCAGAGCAGAGTTACTGGACCCAGAACAGTGAAAGGAGAGGAGAGACAGAGAGGGAGTTGGCGAGAGGGAATGAGAGCGGAGACTGTTAGCCCAGGCAGCGCGGGTGGGCTGAGGTTTTGAGGTTTAAGAAGAAAGCTTTCTGACAAATTCATTCCCCTCTTTTACATCTAAAAAAGATTCTTTTAGCCTGATTGTTGCTCGGCGCTGTAAACAAGCAAACGAGTCCCCACCCTGCTGCATTGAACTGATTTTATGTGTGTGCTATAGGACCGCACTGTTGTCATTTATTTGCATGAAAAACATTTACCCCCAACACACCTGTTGAACTAAGTAAACAATCCAAATGATCTAGTGATATTCCCTTAGGTGGTAATTTACAAATCCCTATTCAAACATTATCGACTTAAACACACATACACACAAAGGCATGGAGCCTTAATATTGGAGGGAGTGAACTATACATCCAAATCAGTGTGTTGAGAAGAGGTCAGCGGAGGGTCTTGACCGCTGGGTCCCTGTCACTGTTTGGCTCTGAGCCCCACAGACCTCCTGTTATTGTTTTCAGTGGCTTCACTTTCTAAGGCTGCTTTGGCAGTGATCACATTTCTCTCTTTCTCTGCTCACACACTCTTTCTTTCTTGCCCCTTCTCTAAAACACACACACACACACACACACACACACACACACACACACACACACACACACACACACACACACACACACACACACACACACACACACACACACACACACACACACACATAAAACGCATGAACACACACAGAGAGGGGTTATTTATAACGGGGTGGAGAGGAAAGGCAGCCCGGCCTCACAGGGCCTATTTTGGGAGGTTGAGCCTTCAATCAGTCAGGATGACAGTTCTTCAGTGATACCAGGAGAACAATACAGAGCAGCCTGTTTATCTTCCTCCGGGCCGCCTGTCAGGCTTTGCCTCCCAGCCTGGGTCACAGTCACCGTGCCTCCCTCCAGGAACACTGCACTTCCAGGACGACAGACATCCCAAAATATGTCACTTTACAACTGCCGTTGGGCTGCTGCTTCTCTATTAGGAAATACCTTCTCTACCTTCTGTCGTTGTAGTGAACAATAAAAGCCCCGAAAACTGGGCTTCAAATATGAAGTACATCTCTATAACACAGATATCCATTACTAAATACGCAAAAATCTAAGTTAAAAAAAAACTTTGGGTACTATTTATAAAGCAGGGCTCAACAATAAGGACTGCCTGTTTGCCTGGGGCAAGTTAAATGCCACATCAGGCTAGTAAATCTGGCAACTCACTTGCCTGAAAAAAGAAGTAAATCTAATTTTTTTGAGCTGATTATGGAAGTAGTGAAGGAGCAAGCCATCTCACTTCCTCCTCATCTCTGTTGAGAGTTGCACATGTGCAGTACCAATCGGCACTTGTGAGAAAAGTCGGCAGGAAAAGACAAAGTTTATGAGCTAGAGCGCAAGCGAGTATTTCAGTTATCCTGGAAACAGGAGTTTAGTTGGATGGCATTAGAGGATGTGGGTACAATTCCAGATTAATTTACTTAAATAAAAATTAAACATGACAATTAACTTTTGTCTTTGATGTTATTTGAAAACTGCTAATAAATAAAACAATTTGTAAAAGTAAGAATTGACTTTGGTCAAGGATTTCTGAACCTTCCGACCGGGTAAGTCAAAAAACCATTAACGTTGAACCCTGTGAAGAGTTAAAAAACTCAACTACTAGTCAATTCATTGATTAGTCCATCAACAAAAAATGAATCAGCAACTATTTTGATAATCAAGTAATTATTTTATATTTGGGTTTTGGACTGTTGTTCGGACAAAACACGACATTTGAAGACGTCACCTTGGGCAATGGGAAATTATACATGGCACAGATTTTCTGACATTTTATAGGTAGAGCGATTAAAGGTAGGGTCTGTAATGCTGAGAAACTAGCAAGAATACAGAGTTTAGAAATGATCCAACCGAAAAACCCAGCCTAGTGTTGCCAACTCTTTTCCAACGAAAGTAGCTTGCAGCACTAGCTCCAAAAGTCCCTAAATCTAGAGAGAAAGTCGCCAAGACGGAAACACTGACAGCCCGTCGCTTCAGGCCTCCCTCCAAAGCCACTCCCCCAAAATGATCATTATGAGCATTAACAGCAAACATGACTATTTTTAGTACTCACAGCTGTCAAGCTAGCAGCCTGTGAAAGACTCCGATGCAATTAGTGCATGGGCAGAGCACGCAGACAGGCAGGTAGACAGGCACGCAGACAGGCAGGTAGACAGGCAGGCCGTTAAATCATTTCATTTGGGCCAAATGAAATGATTGGCCAGGCTTATTAAAGTCCTGCACCAGCCACAGATACCAGATTTCTTTCTTTTTTTTGTCAGATTAATTTATCGCTGTCAGGATGTAACGAGAATTTCAACTAATATAACAAAAAATGTATTTGAACAAATCTACCTTTAAATCAAGACTATACTTGATTATGAAAGTAATCACTACTTGCAGCCCTGATTGACGGTAAACAAACAACCCACCGACTGCCATCAGACTCTGATTCAAATGTTGCTAAATCCTGATTGGTGCATGGAAGTGAAAGAGAAAAAAAGAAATAGAGAAATTTCTCATGTGAATTAATCCAAAACGGTTTGTACTTCAGCAGAAAATCGTTTGCTCATGTAGAAGTCCATCACTCAGAGTAAGAAGCTGATTGAGAAAACGTTTAACTTTTAAGAGATGGACAGTTCTTTATGGTTTTCCCATGAAGACTTTTCTCTGATATTACACTGCTGTAGACATCCATCCATGCCTCCCTGAATTAATCTCTTTATTGTCTCACTATATAATGTAATAAAAAGCGTTTTTCTTAACTGCCCCCACAGCAGCGTTCTTTTTCGGTAAACCCCTTCAGCTAAAAATAATTTCCTATGAACTCTGTGCGACTCCACCGATGAAGGATTGCTTTGTGTGTGTGTGTACCCAAAGAACAGATAGTGGGGTAGAGGGTGGGAGGAGTGGGAAAGTGGGGAGGATGAAGGGAGCCTGATATTATCTATTAAGTAAAGATTTCATCGTTTACTGGAGCTAATGGTCTGTGTCATCACTACGCAACTACTGTGCAATGCTGGCTGGTAGCTGTGCCGTATTTATCTTCTCATTCAGCTCAAAGCCAACGGCAGGGAGTACTATAAATACTGACATGGTATGATATCAACAATAAATCAGTGAGAAAGTACTTGTGTGTAGTCTGACAAGGGTCAATTCACCCAAATTCCAAAAACATATTTTCTTTCTTACCCCTTGTATCTAACCATTTTTGGTTTTGACTGGATCCGCTTGTGTTATGATCTTATGAGAAACATGGATCACATTTAGTGCAGACATTCAAGTCCCCTTCAGGATGAATTGTAGCAACTTTGACCTCCTCTGGTTTTTCATCCAATGTCATCATCGGGTCAAAATTTATATTTGTCAAATACGTATTGGTTTATGTCCAAAGTCCTGCAAAACTAATAACATTCCCAACAACCTCAGCTGTACTTTGTGTTTAGTGCTAATAAGGACATTTTAGCATGCTAACACACTAAACTAAGATGACATTATACCTCCTAGCATTTAGCTCAACGCATGTCTGTATACTCTTAGTCTTGTTTAAGTGTCATTTTTGAACCACCACAAATTCAATTTCATTCACCTCCAGTATGTTACAATGCCAGAACAAATTTCAGATGGATGTCAAATTCCGAGATGTAAAACAAAAAAATACCTGCATGCCTCAATAAGCTACATGAGAATTTGTTTTAAAAGTTACAGTGGGTAGGATTTGGCGGCATCTAGTGGTGTGGTTGCAGATTGCAACCAACGAAGTACCCCTCTGCTCACTTCTCCCTTTCCAAAACTGCGGTAACGTGAGCCGCCGAGTGCAAAACCGTGGTAACGCCGTTCGCCTCGCTCAGAGGCCGTCCTTACCATAATAACACTACTTTACTTAAATCTAGCAGCTCACTTGCCCCAAAAAAGAATTAAACAAAGTTTTTTCCGGAGCTGATGATGGAAGTCGCGAAGGAGTGAGTGATCTTGCTTCCTTCTCAGCTCTATTGAGAGTTACACATGTGCAGTACCGATCGACACTTTGAAAAAGACAAAGTTTATGAGCTAAAGCGCAAGCGAGCATTTCAGTTATCCTGGAAACAGGAGTTTAGTTGTATGGCATTAGAGGTGGTGGGTAAAACTCCAGATTCATTTACTTAAATAAAGATTAAACATGACAATCAATTTTGGACTTTGTTATTTTATAACTGCTAATAAATAAAACAATTTGTATAGGGGCAAGTAAAAATTGACTAATGAAACATTTATAAATATTATATTACATTTCTACAAATAGGTCCCCCGAAATGTCGTTCCTTCAAGGGTTAACTAACCTTTTAACACCATACTGTTGAGCCTCAGGTCTACTGATGGCCCACTTAGCAATAGCATTCCTAGCAGCTACAGCCTTTAAGAAATAGAATATTTTGTGGCATTTCTTACAAACACAAGCTCCCGTCTTGAGAGGACCAACAAGTTACGACTAGAACATCCGTGGCCTTGAAACATGGACGTCCTTGAGTTTGTTTTAGTCAAATCTGAGCTCGTTTCAGACCTTCTTTTCAATCTGAGGTGACCTGTGTCTGACTCACAGCGGAGGCTTCTTCATGAACCTGCCTCACCTTTCCTCTCCGGCCCACTAAATGATCTCCGGAAGAACACACAATCCACGCCACCCGTTTCACAACCAGCTTTGTTGAAGCTGCTGCTTTTGTCCAGTCGACTCGGTTTATTCTCTCCGAGCAGACACCTCCCTCTCGCCCTCGGTGTCACTGTTGTGACTGATGTCTTTTCCGTCCTGCTGCCCTCTCTCAATTAAAAAGGAAAAACTTCCAATCTTTTTGACCTTTACCTTGACTTGGCTGTTTCCACTAAACACACATGAAAACACACAGCCCTGACACTGCTGCTCCTTCTCCTATTTTAGTCAAATCCCCTCCGTATCCTCCCTTTCTTCCAGTCTTTTAAAGGTATGCCTGGTTTCTATTCTGATTTCATGACACAGACTTACGTAAGTGGGAGTTTCGCATATTTAACGGCTTTTAGCGAACAAATTGCAACAGTAACTGAGAAATGCTGATATTAGACTGATAGAGATCTTTAAATAGCCGTAAATCTCTTCTCTGCACTTTTTAGGAAACAGATTTATAAGCGGATGCCATTAATGGACAAATCAACGAGTAAAGAATCTTTTATACACTTTTATTACAAACCTTAGCAGCCATCTCTTCAGACAGAGCCGAAGCATAACAGCTTGAACATGTAAAACAAACATTTATTACATCAGTGACTCATTATTTCCAGGACGTTTTTCATCAAAACTCATCTAAGTTGCTCCTGGTGTCTCGTAGCTGTGTGAGGGATGTCAGCACCTCCTCTGTCGGCCTCCTCCCCAGCTGTTTACCCCCTCTGCACCTCACATTCACTGTTCCACTCTCACTCTCCTTATCCCCCACCACTGGACAAAAACACAAAAATAAAATGTTATTAAGAGTCATAATCAGATATTGTAACATCAGTAGCAATGAATAGGGAGATTCCGGCTTTAGTGTATTAAGTAGCCTCCGTTTTACCAAATATGTAGTTGTACTGGGCCAGCTGAGCAGAGCGAATCTTCTTATTTAAGGTTGCTCCCTGATCGTCATTCAAATCAACCATGAAGCCAGCTTCACAGAATTGCCGGACCACCTTAACAGGAGAGAGGCTTTTAAGATTGTATCTGTACTGTGCTTCTCACATTAACAAGCAAATTAATAATGACAGAAAGAAAAAAAGCCAGAAATAAAGTACACTTGGTCTCCTGATGTACCAGAAGGAAATCATCACAGACTGACCTGTTTGCTGTACGACTCACTGTTGCCCCCCACAGGAATGACCATGACCTGCGCTGGAGACAACCACAGTGGCCTAAGGTGAGGGGGAAAAGAGAGGTGATGGGGTACAGCTACTGCATAACAGCTTAATAAAATGCATCTGACTATACGTGATCATCAGCGTCTTCTCACCATTTCCCTCCAAAGTTTTCAGCCAGTATAGCGATCATTCTCTCCAGTGATCCCAGCACTGCTCTGTGGATCATCACTGGCCTGTGCAACTGTCCGTCCCGACTGAGAAAGGTAAAAAAAAAATTGAATTACCACCTTGCGGTTGTATGCCTCCGCTCGCCAACCAGTCAATTCCAAAATGTCATCACTTCATCAATTTATCCCGTTCGACATTTGCGTGAAATTAGCACATGAATTCTTGATTAATGGTAATAAGACATGTTTTCACCACTTTAAAAGTCAATGTGGATATTTGTGCCAGATGAAATTGCTTCCAGGCATTCGTCAGATATCCTTTTTACGAGAATGGGACGGACGCAAGGTCACAGTGACTTTTGGCCATCAAATTCTAAGCAGTTCATCCTTCATTGTCCGGGTGGACGTTTGTGCCAAATTTGAAGAAATTCCCTCCAGGCGTTCCCGGGATATCACGTTTATGAGAATGGACGGAAATATAATGCCTCCGGTCACGGTTGTTGCCAGCGGAGGCATAAAAAAAGGTTACCAATAGCGTGAGGGGTTGAGTGATATGATGATATATAATGTCAGATGCTGTAAACCTGACGCCCATCAGAGATTTTGTCACAACGTTTATAATGTAGCAGCTATTCATTTAAATCTCTGAGACTATTAGGCTACAGTGCATTGAAGCAAATCAATGGAAAGAGCGGTTTTATGGCAATATTGTTTGTTTTTTGTGATTTTTCCATCAATGTGATAACGTATCTTGTAAGTATTTGCTGGATTAACCAAAACCAGACATTCCTGTTTGCTTATTTTATGCATAAAAACTACAATATCATGACAAACATTGTTGTAGCAATATAAAATGACATATATCATGATATACACGTTGCTATAAGGAGACCATGAGGGAAGTAGGGCAGACTAATGAGGCAAAAGCCAGAAACAGGGAGCACGTTGGCCCTAACTGATAAATTCAATAAGGGACGCATCATTCATGATCAAATTAGGTCTCTGTGAAGTTAGACATCTGTCATTTTAACTTGAGCAATTACAGGACATCCTATATAGCAAGTCTGTGGGTTCAAACAGAGAAGAATATGCTACAAAAGTGCCAGCATGCAGATCTAAATCCCCACAGATGTAGGAATGTCTAGGAGATTGTGAGCCAAATGCAGAAATTTATGACTCACCCAACATACTGAAGGTCAAATCTGATTGGCAGCTGGAAGTCCAACTGGATCGTGGCACACTGGTGTTGTCTGCCAATAGCATCTTTGATCTGGATGTCAATCTATGAAGAAACATGTAGGAGAGTGTTAGCATTAGGCTTCACTGCTCTATTCTGACGCTGCAGGGGACAAACTGCATTTTTGTGGACAGAAATGATAACAAATGGGTTTTCCAAGAGAAGCTGATCTAGCTAATTGTGGCTAACACACCCTAGCTAGATGGCTGTGAGGAATGTTTGTTTGTTACATGGAGCGTGTTAGTGTGTGTATCTAACCCCACCCTGCCTTGACCTACCTCCACTCTCTGTGCCTCCACATGAGCTTGATCATGCAACGTCTGCCTGAAGCTGACTTCCTCTCGATGCTTACTGACTTCTTGCACAAGGAAGTGAAAATGAAATCGCCTCACAAGAAAACCAAGGTCATTCTCAGGTCAAGCCACTTTATATTTTCTTAAAAAACAAGTAGCTATAATTTCTTCTATGAACATCCGTCACACATTTCTGTTTTTATTGGTGTTCCTGCGGTCGAGGACAGGGTGAACTTAATTCTCAAAAATGTCTCTCTGCAGAGCCAGAAGGAAAACAAAGACGTCTGTGTTGCTCTCTAATCTGTGAATCTGACACCAATAAACTGACTCCAGAAGAATCCGTTAGATAAAGATGGAAGATGGAATTGTTAATCGTTAAATCTACACACAATTTTTGATCGTTCAACAACTTGGGGAAATACTCAAATGTGTTTTCTTCCCAAGAGTTAGATGAGAAGATTGAAAGCACCCCCATGTCTGTCCGTTAAATATGAGGCACCAGCCCGCAGCCAGTGCATAAAAACCTAACATGTTTTGGCGGCTGTTAGCAGATACTATCATAAACAATATTTGCACTTGTGTGTGGTAAAGGTTTCACAGGATAGTTGACTATCAAAACCACTAGTTGTTTTAGCATGGTGCAGTAATAAAGCAGTGGCAAATGCCTCCTGCTATCCCTGCAAGAAAGAAGTAATGTCACTGCAGTCAAACCGTGGATATGCTCCTTTTCCTACAACCGGGACACAATCCGGCAAGAAGTGATGATGAGCGGCGATGAACTCTTAAATGGAGGGGAAAACATTTGCCGGCGGAAGGAGGTGTGTCTGTGTTGACGACGAGATAATAAAATGATACCAGCAATCACCTGCTGACTGCTCTGATGTATGTTAAGTATATTTTATGGTATTCGCTCCTTCAGATGTAATAACATAATGTATTGGACTGTAATCGCAATATACCAAAAGACCGTTGTGTTTGAATCAGCCTTCAGTTGGTCAAAGTAGACGTTGACGCCGCTTTTGCCGCTTAAAATTAAGCGGGGAATCTGGTTCCAGCTCTGACAAACCTGCTGGGGGTTTAGTCTGATCAGATCGCGGCTCATTTGTAAACAGCCTCTCAGAGCCAAGCAAGGACTCTGCTATTTCACCTTCCCCCAGGTGAGTCCCGCCTACATTAATTAACCCTTTACTGAGACTTAAACTTTATTATATTCGTCATATACATACAGGTACATACATGAAATTTGACCTCTGCAGTGGGCTGCTGGGAGCAATGGGGTTCAGTGTCTTGATCACACGCAGACACTTTGACATGCAGACAGTAGGGGATCGAACCACCGGTTAAAAAGGACAATCACTCTACCCACTGAGTTACAGCCACCCCAACGGGAATCGACCATTGTTATTGGCTGGAAAAAAAATTATATATTATCTCCTGCAATTAATCGGCAATTCAACTACTTTTTGGGAGTAGTGGATGACTACTAAAATGCAGAAGTCGTGAATGCCCTCCTAGTGTGTGGAAATCAGTTTCCTTTACTGCATGCCGCCCTTCCCACTGACCTTTGGTCCGTAGAACGCTCCGTCTCCCGGGTTCAGCTCCCAACGTTCACCAAAGTGCTGCAGACTCTTCTCCAACTGCTGCTCACACACACACACACACACAGCATAGAGCACAGTAAGCAAGTAGGCGTAGTAGATAATGTATATTAATGCACATTATGACCACCGTGTTGTTCTTACTGTGTGTGTGTGTGTGTGTGTGTGTGTGTGTGTGTGTGTGTGTGTGTAGGAGTTATGGGGGTTTGGAACCATAATGTTCAATTACACTCAATTGAATCAGCTTAAACTGCCGCTGTGCCTATTTAAAAGGCGTCCATGGGGATTTCGAGATAAACATCTACCCAGCAGCCCGACACGGAGCAGATCTCTATTGGAAAGTACCACTCGCATAACTGATTGTGGATATCATTACACCATGTCCTTTTGTTTAAAGATTACAGTTCATACACGTTTTAACAGCTGGGGCCTGTCTAGGACTACATTTGGCCCACCACAATATGATAAAGTGTGTGTGTTTACCTGCTCTGCATTATCCCATTGTTCGGGCTCCCCGAGGCATGGCGTCGGACGTGTAGACAGGAGGCAGTGGAAGGAAAACCCAAACACTCGATATACACTCCTCACAAAGTCCAAACATGCCACAATTTCTTCTTGCAGCTGGAAAGAAAAAACATTGGAGATGAGGGAAACCAAGAGGACATAATAATATAAACATTGAGACTAAGACAAGGGAGTTTAAATTCAAACCAGGGTGTGTAAAGAAAAAGAAATCTGGCAATGCATTTACTGTAAAGCCTCCATGGATTGAATCATTTCAGAAGCTAACAGAGTCGTGATTATTATCCTGTGACTATGATCTCTGTGAATTAACAGAATGCCAACAGAAGGTCTGGAGGAGCGCAATCAGTATCATGGGAACCTTCCAGGGCACTATGTAGGGGATCAGGATTACACAGACTGTACAGCCATATGCACATATGGAGGTGTAATGTTTAAACAGGACAAAGACCTTCATTCATCCAGGCAGAGGCCTCCTGGAATGTCTTGGGAGTTATTTGTACAGCCCGTCTAATCACTGTAATATGGTCCCACATGTGTCCCATTCACATTTCTTACCCCACTTACTGCACCTTAAGAAGCATGCAGCGGTCTAGAAAACAAAATCTGCAACAAAACAATGCATGCATGCTCATGTGTGTTATGTGTACCTGCTCAGGTGTGCAGAAGATGTGAGCGTCGTCCTGGCAGAACCTTCGAACGCGAGTGAGACCTCCCAGCGCTCCGGAGAGCTCATTACGATGCAGAGCCCCAAAGTCGGCCCATCGCAGAGGAAGCTCCCTCCACGAGCGGACACGCTGCTCAAACATGAGACTAAACACAAGAGAGGAGAGTGAAGTTTAAGGCCTTTGCACTCCAAGTAGGGCTGTCCCGAATACCATTTTGTGGGCTTCAAAGCTTCAGTGAGAAATATTGAAATGTATTCGAAGCTTTGCAGCGCAGCAGGCTGACATGTTCTTCTGTCTGTCTGTCTCTATCTCCCCCGTTTCAGTGCCGCTGCTGCACTACTGTACACTCACGCACCTCTACACACAACAAACCACGATACCCGACTGAGAATAACTAATAACTTTGGACTAGCGCTATTCATTGCATGGCAACCACATAGTCATATTCATTCAGTTTTGTCTTGTGCTGCGAATTTTCACAACAAAGAGAATAATAAAACGCATCGGACTCATTGTACACAGTTTCTGTGCGCAACGATTCTTATCGGAATTAAAAAACAAAACAAACAGCATACAAAAATATGGACCAGAGGACAGGAATGTGTGTTTACCAGTGAGCAGGACAGTTCATCGGTTTGAGAGCGTAGGTCTGAGAGCCCTCTGATGTCACAGTGAACATGTTCTCACTGTAGTGCTCCCAGTGGCCCGAGCGCTCCCATAATGCAGTGCTGTACAGAGTTGGGGTCACGACCTCGTTGAATCCTCGCCTTCGGTATTCACTCTGCAAGACGTCAGGAAGGAAGGATGCGTGTGACAATGAGTGAAGGACGGGGGCAGACTTTCACAACAGTGCAATAATTGAAGGCTAACGAGAGCAATATCCTGATGACTGATATGAACATGTGTATCCCCGGGACACAATCAACAGCATCATTTATTGTCATGTTATGTATGTACATGTTTGTGTGTGTGTGAGATGTTAACATGGACAATATAGTTTGCATAATCAAATAAAAATGTGCAGGATATTTCAGTTTTAGTTGCATAATCAGTGTATACCCCAACTGAGACGCATATTTCCTTTGAAGCGATATTTAGCGCTCTTCCCGACAATCTAGCAATGACATGGTCAAGGCCAGTGTATTCCTTAGGTTTCTTAGTTTCATATGATACTAGTATCTTCACTCTAGCTTTAATACTGAGCCCACTACAACCTCTGAAATACAGAATAGCGGCCGTCGGATTTTGAAGAGGTTAATCTAACCATTTGGCAGTATCTCGCTGGTCCACTAGATGGCGGTCTGAGGCCCACCAGTGGGCCCGGGCCCAGTGGTTGAGAATAGCTCGTTTACAGGACCCCGTATCAAATTCAGAATATTGTCATATTCGAAATAATAGTGGAATATTAGTGTGCATGTAAACGTAGTCATTGTAATGACACATGGAAGGGGTGTCTTTAGTCTTGTAGCATGTAAATGGGAATTATGAATGGAATAGTTCTATAACTGAAAGCTTGAAAGTGCACATATGCCTGACTTTTCTGAAGTAATTCTACAATTCTCTTATAAAATGCTCTTATTAAGAATAAAGTCTACAGTCAGATTATTGCAGGTCATTTACACAGAGTCAGTGACTGTGAAGAGAGTGTATGTTCACCTTAATGAAGTCAGTGAGGGTGTTGTAGATGTAGGCTCCTTTAGGCAGGAAAAAGCAGCTGCCTGGACTCACGTCATTAAAGAAGAACAGTTCCTGGTCCTAAACAAAAACATCAACGCAGCATTTATGACCAGAAAACACTTCTTTAATCATTTGCTTTTTTCTCATTTTCTGCACCTCTCCAGATATAGATTTCATCTTACCGTCCCAATGCGTCTGTGGTCCCTCCTCCTCGCCTCCTCCTGCTCCCTCTCCCACTCCTCCTTGTCCTTCTCTCCTGGAAAGGCCACTCCTAAAAGACGCATCAAACCTGAGGACTCTGTCTGATTGGCCAGGGTCACAGGCGACAGCTGGGATGTTACAGATACAGAGTGAGGAGAGGTGAAGGAGAAGAGGGAGAGAGACAATAATGAGCGAACAAAGAGGTGGCAAAAGAGAAAGGGGAGCGCGGGTCAGCCGGAAGAGGAAGGGTGAACCAGTGAGAGTGACAACACGTCTGATGGATGGCAGTGTGTTTGTAAGAGCCGAGAACAGGAAACTGGCCTCGGACAAACACAACATCCTGCTGCTGATATTCCCAGCCTTGCTGCAATGGAATCCCAGTCTGCCCAGTGGCAGCCCAGTATGGAAACTCTTCCCACTCCATGGAACAATAAAGACGAGGAAAATTCCATTTACCTAGCATGTGTCCCACAGGACAGACAGGGCCCAAATAAAACATATTTTTACAGATAAGATGAGGTTAACCCACCATCTTTGATTATCATGTATTAAACAACATTTTTCTAAATGGTATTGTGTGAATTTTTTAAAAAAAAAATATTGTCAAAGCAGCAAAAAGAGGTTGAGTTAAGATAGATGAAACAGTGTTTAGCTTTCAAGGAATCGGCCATCAATTCATAAGATGATATTGGATAAAATGACTAATGTACAAGGCAAATTTAGGAGCAATTGTGCAATAAAAATGAATGATAACAAAAGGAGAGAACAGTCAGATACATAAAACCACAAAGAGTCCAGCAGAGGAGAGGACAGTTACACAAACACACACCTGGAGTGTCTTGAAGACCTTGAGGAGGCCGGTGTGTGGGAGGAGGGGACCGTCGCAGACCGCTACGCTGTCTCCACACCTGAGTCACACAGACAGGATGAAACAGGTTTAATGTTTAGGTGAGAGTTTAGATGACACTGCAGGTGAGTCCAGAATACATCAGGTGTGTGAGTGTGTGTGTATTAATACCTGTATATTGTGACGGTGGGGCCGTCCATCTGCTCCTCAACGAGCTGTAGTCTCAGCTTACTGTTCTATAAGACGTACAACCCACAAAACACACAGAAAATTCATATATATGAATAGATGAGATAAGATAAGATATTCCTTTTTAAGTCCCGCAGTGGGGAAATTAGCAGGACAATAGGAAGGGCCCAACCTCAGTGAGTAAACACTGGGACAGAGGAAAATATCACCAGCACACCATAAACAGGAGCCACTCCTACACAGTGAGTAACATCACTGCTACTCACATGTTAGCAAAGGCAAAATATATAAACACTCAAGTTACACAAGCTGCGAAAGGTACGGAGACATTCAGCATGCAGAATGATGACCTGAAATTACTTATGGCCCCAGAGTGCATTGACAATATTTTTTCATTCCAATACTATACTACTCTGTTACTTCTTAGTCTCACTGTGAGTTACAAAGAGTATTGTGCCCAGGTAGAGACGTTTGAGTGAAAGACGCGTCTGATACACTTGCGGTCTAAACACGGGGTTAGTCACAATGACGAGTCAAACTGTCAGCTGTAAAGACCGTGTATTGTTATAATATCAGACGTTGGTATATCTGACCTGGAAGAGCTCTCGGACCTCTTCTGTATTCAGCTCCAGTCTGGACAGAGGAAGTTTGAGGGCTGCAGCCTGTTTACATCTCTCATCCACATCACTCAGAGACAAGGCACTGTATGTGGAGAGGACAGATTCAGGTAAAACATCGAAAGCAGAAAGATCTGCGGCAGTAAGACGCGGCAGTAAGACACGGCCAAGGGTTGTATGAAGAAAGAAAATGATTATGGGGAAGGTAAAGAGGTCATCGACTCTTTAAAGATTGTGTGAAATGAACATTTAATAACCCCTGTAAGGGAAAAAAGGGGTTATTATAGCAGCATAGCATAATGTATAGATATGAATCTGATTAACACAGACATTTTTTTTTAACACGGGTGGTATAAATGTAAAGAAGCCACCTAAGGCAGGAAAGGGTTTTTTGTGTAGGTCAGTAATTCTAAAAGCACTCCACAAGTGCAAGTGGTCCACCCAAGGCCAGATTATATTTTTACAGATTTTGCAGACTACATTGCTGTGGTTAAAAACCAGATACACCTGACCTGATCACGTTTCCAGAACTGATTCTGTCCCGTAACAGAGACAGTCACATAAATATCTCACCTGTTGTCCAGCAGATGGTCACAATAAAGCCCGAGCTCCGACGCTCCTTCTCGGCATACCTCGGCACCAAATACCTTCTCCAACACTCCGCCCAGGACGCACGCTCCTGTCCTCCATGCTGCCTAAGACAGGGAGGGTGGTACAGAGTAGGTGAAAAGATCTAGAGCGTGTTTGGAACTGTCTTTTTGGATTAGGAAGGTCCCTATCTGGACTAACTGACCTGGAAACATCTAAATAACAGCCAGTAAAATTCTATTAATACTAAGGAAATGATCTTCAGAGCCTAATCAACTATCTCCTTAGCCTCGAAAACACAGAAAGACCTAAAGATACTCTCATCCTTGAATTACTTGTTCCAGCAATATTTAAAACACAATTAGCAACATGAACTATGTTATGTGACTTTGTCTGTAAGTTTATTTGTAATCTCTTGGTGACAATTTGTCTTATACTGACTTATGTTTCATCCCTTGACCTCAGGGCATTTTCCACTGAAGTCAAGAAAGGGGGACTGGGAGAAGAAAAGTGATTCCTTTAGGAGATTAAGATCCACCTTAAAGGTAATGTGACAAAAAAGCACATGCTACCGCAGTGTATTAGAAAACAAACAGGAAGAACACAAAGGCATTGTATAAAAAAGATGTGATTACCTGTCTTCCCTCAACTGTGTCAAACCCCAGCAGTTGTAGTTCGCAGTCTCCCTCTAGGGGCCGTCCAAGCTCCCACAACTCCCCATTCACCTTACTGACCAGTGCTCCTTTCACACTGTAAGAAGAGATGCAATAACCCTGTTATATCACTTCAGTAAGAACAAACACAATAAGAAAACACATTTCTGTTAAATATATTTACCGGATACTCTGAGCAACAAAGAGGGGTGTGGTGACACCAGCTGTCCCCTTTACTGTCCGGCCGTCAGCCAGTCGGATACTGAGCCGAGTTTCTGTAGCTTCAACTCTCCTCTGATTGCCTTGTTTTTCCTTGAGGGACTCAAAGACTCGCAGTCGCTCAGATAGCGCTGGGCACACCTGCAGACGAACAGGAAAGATCAGGATTAAAAAGGGTGAAAGGATGAGAGGATGACAAGTGCAATACAATCCAACAGCACCACATGCACTACAGCCTCTAAAATAACCATGAAGTTAAATAAACACCTCTCTAAACCAGTTTCAATGAAAAATAAATAATGTGTCCACCTGCCACTGTGGCTGGTGGATTCCAAATCTTGCCAGCAACTCAATAGATTGCCATTGCTTTTGCAGTGAAGCAAATCCAGCAGCCACTTGCATATTTTACAAGCATTTGGCTGGTGGCTGGTGCCAATTTCCAACCCTAGTGACAAGTGCAATACAATCCAACAGCACCACACATATACACACACACAATACAGCCTCCAAATTAAGTTAAATAAACACCTCTCTAAAACAGTTTCAACACAAACTGAACATTAAGACCTTCATGAAGGGTTGATTTACTGCTGGGCTGTAGTATTAACCTGCATTAGTTTTAATTAGGTGTACCTAATAAACTGGTAAAAGCTTCAGTGTTGCCTTTTCCTCAGCATAATGGATGTATTATGGTAGTGATACCTCCTTCTTAAGTTAAATTTCTGTTATACTTAAATGACTGAAAAGGGTAATTAATCAATAAATAAGATAATTGTCTTTAACACATATTAGCTGGATTATTTCCTTCTTCCTTTCAAAAAATGACTTGCTCCCGCGCACACTTTTCTCTGCTTAATTAGTCAACGTTTCGGTCAAAAAGGACCTTCATCAGACCATTCTGGGTTAGGGTTAGGGTTATTCGACATGTCCTGATGAAGGTCCTTGTTGACCGAAACATTGAATAATAAAGCAGAGAAAAGTGTGTGCGGGATCAAGTCATTTTTTTTTTAAAAGTACATATTGGAGGATCTACTCCCAGCACCACAAACAATTTTGAGAATGTGCATGTTTTCCTCTCCTTGTAGCTAACTTTATCACCCACACCTACTTTACAATACAGAGTTGGTGTATAATTTCCCAAATTGCGATCAATAAAGTACATCCATCTATCTATCTATCTTTAAATTGTATATGAAATAATGTACTGACAGCCATACCCCAGAGGTATTCAGTAGAAAAATATGGTGACTACTTTTTTAGGGAACCAAATGAGAGAGAGAGAGCAGGGAGAAGAAGTGGAGGGTATGGTGGGGTCCATGTCACTCATATAAAACACTGTACTCTATATAAACTACATCACAGGTATATCCATCTATCCATTTTTAAATTAAATTGTATATGAAATACTGTACTGACAGCCATACCCCAAATTATCAATTTGGAGGTATTCAGTTGAAAAATATAGTGACTACTTTTACTTTTTTAGGGAACCAAATGAGAGAGAGAGCAGGGAGAAGAAGTGGAAGGTATGTTGGGGTCCATGTCACTCATATAAAACACTGTACTCTATATAAACTACATCACAGGTATATCCAAAAACCAAGTGCCAAACTATGCCCTATATACTGAAAATGAAATTAGAGATAAATAAGGTTTATAACAGCACAAAGCAGCTTCACACATTTGTCAAGCAACAGCAACCTCCATCTCTCAATGCTAACAGCACCAGACTGCACTGTTAGCTGTAGTAACTATACTGCAGTAATAATAACAAGCCTGCGCACCTTGCTGTACCTCCTGTACGCTCGGAGTGTCGCACGAGCTGCTGACCGACAGGTAACCAGCCGAAACAGCTGCGTCACCCCCATCCTAAACACACACACCTGCCCTAAACACACGCACTCCTTCCCAAAACATCACACGTTACTGTCGCCCTTCTCTGCGAGCGGCCATAACACCGGAAGCACAGATTAGGACGAGAGCGGTGACGTTGTGTGCGTAATGACGCCACTATGACAGGCGCAGCGTGCGCGTACCCGGGCGCGTTGACACAGAGGAGCTGCACATACGGTACATCTGCAGCTGTCGGAGGGCTAATAGCTTGATGTTAACACCTAACACCATGCATACATTCGGTCAGGTACTTCTGACAGGATTAAAATGTGCTGAAATCTTAAGGAAACACTGCATATTATGAATGCATGAAGCATAATAACACAAGCCCACCTATAATCACAGGACATCAGATAAACTGCGCCTGTAATTCAGTGATGCAATGATGTGCAACCCCCAAAGTATGTCCACACAGACCTGCAGCATCACGACAGGCAACAAGGCTGCACACTTCGCTTTAAGAGCCGTCTGCTGTAAACTATAGCTGCATTTAAAGCCTGTTGGTTTAGTGCCCGAAGCATTTGCGATCAGTAATTAAACTGAGAAACTTAATATAGTTAATATTGTACCCTCAGGGAAACCATCTTCACTGTAGCTCAAATATAATTGACAGATTTTAAAGCCTTCCTCGCAGAAACTATTGCAATAGATTTTTGAAATGTTGCATCTTAACGCATCATTGAAAAATATTTTAATAACTGTCAGATGGATTGCTATTGCCAGTTTAAACAAGTTAATTCCGACTAAGAACCTGAAAGTATTTCGTTTTTCACCATCTTCACAAGTATAAGCCAATAGTAGTACTGTAGCAACAGTAGTACTTGATGGAAACGCTATGGAGATGTGTTCGACCTCCTAAAGAGGTGAAGTACTACTGGACTGCCACTTGGGGGAGCTACAGCACTTTCAAAAAGGGATATGTGGTCCTTCTACATAGTAAAGAAATACTATTATTAATATTAAAATACATTTAGGCATCTAATTGTATACATACTGTGCATTCAGACAGCTCTAAGTACGTTTTCATCTCACCAATCAGTCTAACTAGCCACATATAGACCATTTCACTGCGTTGGACCCAATTATTGATAAACCCAGTATGGATTTCAAAATATGGGACCACCTTCAGTATTTGTTATTATTTCACTATGTCCATAGAATATAGTGGAAAGCAAACAAGTAGAAGTTTGGTGTATAAATAAGCTACATGTTTACAAGCGAGAAGTCTGTTGGCCTTCATCAGATAACTGCATAAAAAGGAGAGCTGGTAGTTTTGCCTAATGGTATCAGTATTTAACATTAAGGGCCTAACTTGGCTGTACAATTAACAACACATCAGTTTTCACTGTTAACTGTAGAATAATGGGGCACAGAGCCCATAATGAAACATTTCCCTTGGACTGTCTGGTGTAGCGGAAAAGATGCATTAACTTAATTCATCCATATGTCATATTAACTCAGTAAAAATGGTTATTATTTACAAATAAGTACACAGCCATTGCTTAGTGTTATGCTGTGAATGTTTTGACTGAGGTTATGGCTGGTCTACTGGAACTGGGTCATCAAACAGTCTCTATGTCACAATGTATTGAATGGATTTTGTAAATTTGGCCCGTGTACTGTAATGGTCAATACCTCAGTGTAAAGCTGAGTGTCACAAAGTTATTGAAGGGCATCTCTAAAATGTGGCTTTCCAACAACAGTGTGCAGCGTAGTGTGCAAATGTTTAGCAACAATCAAAAAAATAAACAGTCTTCTCGAGGAGGTAATGAGAGAAAAGGTTGAGTTCTTTGCAAGAGGAAAAAAAAAGGTCATAGAAAACAGCAAATCCCCTCCCGTGTTAAATTAGGACAGAGCACCGACTGCTTACAGTCAACAGTGCAACCACAAACAAGATTTGTGAGGAAAATAGATGCAAGTCAAAAATTGTAGTCTTCCTTACGGATAATGCTTTGTGTAAAAAACAAAAAAAGGATTAAAAATATGAAGATGTATTCAGCTGTTAAAGTATGCATGTATTAACTGTGACAATACTAGAATGAGTGCATGTTCATCACACCAGAAAGGACTGGACACTCAAAGACCGGTGATATAGCATCATTGATGAGAAAAGCAGTAAGAGCAATTAAACTGATCAGATATACACAGGACATCAGCTTTGTCACATCTTCAGTCAATTTGTCAGAGAGGAAACAGAGAGAGGTTATTTATAGGGACAACTGAAGCGACAAACTTGGTATGTGCAATATAACAGTAAATCTAGCTTTCTCTCTGTGCAACGTGAACACACCAAACTGATTTGACATTTAGCTGTTTCAATGAGTGAGCAGATAAAAGACAGTTTACAGAAGGTGGTAACAGACTTGTATAACATTCAGTAAAACATCAGTGCTAACACACTGTACACACTGTTTACAATGCATCTAACTTTATCCGGGAACGTTTGCAGGAACTCAGTGTGTCTTGATGAACTGTAAATGAGCACAGGAGACAACACACGCTCCATGATCAGACAAACAGGAGACATGAGGCTTTGAGCAGCAACACCCAACATGCACCTCTCACTGCAAACTACATCAGTGTAGAACAGCATTACGGCAATAATTCCTGCACAAGACGGAGGATTACTGCCATCGTGCCGACCCTTTTTTACCCTCTGAGAGGTGCACAAGTGTTTCTGGACGAAGCCATGTGAGCACAAGGTAAGCAAGGGGGCTTGAGGGCAAAAGCATGAAATTAGCAAAGAAACAAAAACAGAGGAAGGGGCCAAAACGACTGGAGTATTTAAATAAAACCATTTTCAAAAAAATCCTAATTAGCTGAAATGTCCCCCCCCGCCCTCCCCATATACCATCTGAGGGCGCTGCTGCAAATAGGAGATTCTATCTAGTAGGAAAAATACAGCGCAAAAAATAAAAGGCGTTAAATGTTAATGCATTATGAAAATGGCAGCAGCTAAATGAAAACAATTCCTCTGAAAACAGGCATAGAAATCAGCTGAACAGCGCAAATCAATTACAACAGCGCAATTCAAGTGGTAAATAGTGACCAAATAAAATACCTCCCCCCCAGTTGAATTGAAACTCTGGATTTTATTCAAGTCAGTACATGTTGAAGCCTAGCAAGAGTATGGTTCAAAACTGAAATACCTCCCCCCGACTCGCCGTCCACTACCGAGTATCTTCATGACTCAGTCTAACTTGAAGCGCGCACAGGCAGACATTTATGTTGGAAATAAAAAATACATAATTATCTTCACCCTCCTCTTCTGCGTGGTGGTTTCAAAAGGAGGACAGAAAGGTGCGACAGACGCTGCAGAGAAATTCTTCTGGAGCTAAAGCTTATCCAAGGCCTCAATCACAGTAAAGACGGGGTGCTAGAGTGACGATCATTGTCCTCGTTAACAGAAACAAGAGCTTGAAGAGGAAAAAAAGCTGTGTCATCTCAGTTTTTATATTTACAAGCTTAGAAATATACAGTGGGAGAGATGGGAAGGTGAAAAGGGGCGAGCAAAAGAAGAGTATTATTTACAGCAGGTTCTCCGGAGATAGGAACAAGTGTTAACCTCGGCTGCGACACGAATCTCATCACTTCAAATGAGAAATACCATGTTAGGACACACAGCACACGCCCATACACTCATCATGGAAGAAGAGATGACTTTGGAATCTACTTTCATCCTTTTTTATCAAACATTTTTAAAGGAATAATTTGACATTTTGGGAAATATTGGCTTTCTTAGCAAAGAGTTAGATGACATATCTGTCAGGTAAATATGAAGCTGGGGACAAGAGATCATTAGCTCAGCTGAGTATAAAGACTGGAAATAGGGGCAGACAGCTAGCCTAGTTCTGTCTGAAGGTAACAACCTGCTTTATGTGGCCAGGAGCAGTGACTTCCTGGAGTCTTGTGGCACAAATACATAAACCCCTGTATAACAATACCTTGTCATTTTACATTTAAGGTTAGATTAAACAAGCGTGTCGGAGAACTACGGTGGCCTTCAGGTAAGGTTAAAAACGTGAAAGGCTCTCTCTAGAGCCAGTGTTTGGTTTGTCCGTTCTGGGCTACTGTAGAAACATGGCGGAGCAACATGGCGGACACCGTGAAGAGGACCCGCTCCCTATGTAGATATGAAGGACTCATTCTAAGCTAACGAAAACACAATGATTATAGTTTCAGGTGATTATACACTAATGGAAACAGTTATGAATATTATATTGCATTTCTGCTAACAGATCCCCCGAAATGTTACACACTGTTCCTTTAATAAGTGAGCTTTAGAGGGATTTTATTTTACCTTCAGACAGATCCAGGGTAGCTGTTCCCCTGTTTCCAGTCTTCATGGTAAGCCAAGCTAACAGGTTTTGGCTGTAGCTTCATATTTAGCGCACATATGTGAGACTGGTATCGATATTCTCATCAAACACTCAGTAAGAAAGCAAATAAGCTTATTTCCCAAGATGCCGAACTACTGCTTTCAATTTCTTTCCTCTGTATCCTGTGAGACCCATTCCTCTCTTTCACTCTCCTGCTCTCTCTCAGGTAAAGTAACCCAACAATCACACAGGTATGCAAACTCTAAATAAAGTATTACTTCATTTCTGCTTGAACTATCTGTGTTTTCTTCCTAAGGTTAGAGAAGAGGCTGTAGAAATTGGAAAAAAAAGGTTGTTACACAACACTCTGCACTATGTAACTGATAACCTCATAGCTGCACTGTACAGTGTAAGATGACTGGTTGGCTACCGAGCTGAAGCATGAAGATTCAATCAGCTATTTACACACAACCTAAGGTAGTTTTAATTCGAGCTAATTAACAGAGTAAAGATAACTGGGCTCATACCAGCAGGGCTAACACACACTCTGCACTTCGGTGCAGGGCGCTTGCACTTCTCATTCAGCATGTGTTAGATGAGCTCTTCAGTAGCGTGGGGGTAGGTAGGGTCTCTTCTGCGAATGGAAGGGCCCGCCTGTGAATCGAGGACCGTGCCGCTTGCCCCCACGATATCCCCCCATGGGGCGATCTTGGTTAAACTGCTGAGCGGGGGTTGGGCCTCGCAGCAGAGGTCTCTGTGAGATGGGGCCTGAGAGCATCGGGGGTCGAGAACTCGGCAAGTTGAGGAGGGGAACGGGTTTAGAGGTTTGGTTGCGGGGCTGAGCTGGAGGACTAGTGGGGGGCTTCTGGTGAGAAGGGGCAGCGGACTGAGCAGGGAGGCGAGCGGGGAGATCGGCAGGGGAATTAGGCGTGGAGGGAGAGGGTGCAGAGGACGTGGGAGAAGGGGGCGGAAGAGGTAGATTCAGAGGCTCCTTCACTCTTCCCAGTAAGGGTAGAGGAACACCAGGTGTACCTGGGCGGAGGAGAGGGGGTGCATGGTGGGGTCCAAAAGGCTCTTTAACTGTGCCAGGACGGGGCATCTTAGGGGGCTCGCCTAGCAAAGACATGAGGGGTGGAGGGGCCATTTTGCTTCCTCTGGGCCCCACTCCGCCTCGCTCTACACCTTCAGGTCTGCCTTGGAGAGGAAGAGAAAGGGGACGGTCAACAGGGACCAGCACTCCCCCCACCATGACTGCAGAGGGCACAGCATGGTGGTTAGGTGGAGGCGGAGGGGGTCGAGGGATCGGCGGAGGCGGGCCGAAGAAATGGGATGAAGGAGGAAGATGCTGGTGGAGGAGTGATGGGGGAGGAGTCTGCAAGTTCTCCGTGTGGTAGGACATTTGGAACGGAGGATGTGTGTGAGGATGGGACGGAGGAGGGTGGAGATGTGGAAGGAGGAGGTGTGGGATAGGAGGAGGAGGCATGGAGGGGATCATGTCCTCATTGCCCATGTTAAGAGGAGGAGGGACAGCGTGGGGTGAGGGAGGCTGAGCTTCCATGTATTCCTCCTCTTCGTACCACATCGCTCCCCCTGGCCGACCGCCGGCCCCTCCCCCTCGCCGAGAACCTCGGCCAATCACGCGGATGCTCTCTACCGTCTTGATGCGCTCTCCAGCGAGTGGGCGGTTTGAGTAGCCTAGAGTTTGGATGGGTGCCCCTTCAGTGCACGGCGACACTAGTGTCTCAATACGATGGTACTGGCCCTCCTTCCCGTCCCCAGCTGGAGACTCTTGACCTTTCCCCTCTCTCTTTCCACTCAGACCTCCATCATCTGAGCCGCTGCTGGCCTTACGAGAGCCTGCAGACAGTCTCCTTTCTCCAATCCCTCTGTTGTTTCCCATCATCCTTGACTGGCCGTGCTGTCCATCTTTCTTACCCTTCATATCATTACTGGGGGAAGAGGAGACCTGCTTCCTCACATTCATTTCCTCGTCCTTTAATTTAGTGCCGCTCTTTTTTCCAGCTCCATACCGGGAAGTGGAGGAAGAGCTCAGAAAGTCTCCATTGCTGTTGCTTCCTGACGGGGTGATCACAGCATCCCAGGGTTCGCTGCGGTAGGCTGTGGGTGAGAGGTTATGACTTCCAGATGACCCTAAAGAATCTGCCACGCTCCCAGGTGTGTCCATGATCTCGTCCTGGGTGGGAGTGCCAGCAGCCTCGTCTCTCACTGGGGTCCCATCCACCGCATCGGGACTGACGTCACCTAGAGCGAGACTAAAACCTGGATTACCCTGCAGGAAACTGTTGATTTTTGATTCTAGGCTAGGGGCAGAGATAGAAGGAGCTGAGGGACGAGGAGGGGGTGGAGGAGGAGGGGACAGCCGTCTCACTTTATCCCAATCTCTGGTTCTCCCAGGTGTGTCTCGTTTGAGGCTGTTTCCCAGAGTGGGTTTTGTTTTTGAGGTGGTTGGGCTGAGCAGGGTTTTAACTGCTGAGGATTCTGGGGAGGTTCGGGCGGCGGGGGCAGAAGTGGTGTTTGTCACACTTTGCAGGAGAGAGGACAAACCTGCACCAGGACAGAAACAGGGTTGGGCGGGTGAGTCAGCGACAAAAACGAGATGATGACATAGGAAAAAAATAAATGATTAGTCATATTTCATAAATAACATTTTTCATTAAAAATGTAGGTAAAGTGTATTGTATGTGTGTCTTACCTGGTGTGTTTGTTTTAGACAGAGCATTGAGTATGCCTTCTGGTGTGATGTCAACACGTGACAAGATGCTGGCCAAGTGAGGGCTTGAAGAGGTCGCTTTGGAAGCTGCTGATTGGCCCGAAGGAGTGGTGGGTGTTCCTGGAGACGGACGAGGTGATGGGCTAGCTGCTGGGGAAAAAAATTCGAAGACAGAGAGGGATGTATTTAAAGGGAGGCCAAGAAAGTCCCAGTTAAATTAATCTAAAATGTGAACCCTAAATTTTCCTTCCTATGACCATCTGATAAAAAAATTCTCAATTTTTAAATACCCAATTTTAGAACTTTCAGTTTCAGACTTTAAGGTCATTAAATTAAATTACAACATATCATATTCATTTCGTAGTCATTTATTTTTCAGTCTCATATTTAAAGGGGACCTATTATGTTGTTGTGCTTTTTCCCTTTCCTTTAGTGTGTTAGATAGTTTGTGCATGTAAAAGGTCTGCGAAGTTACAAAGCCCAAAGCCCACCCCTAAGGGATTTATGCTTGCCGCATCCATGAGGGTCACGAGTGTCAGCATGGCCAAAGTGACATCACACCGTCAGACACGGCCCGTCAGAGATTATAATTACCTTGTAAAACTTACATTTATTGTTGAATAAGCTATTTCAAGCTAAAAGAGTCAAATAATTTACGCCTTAAGATGAGTCATGTAAGTAGTCACAGGTACAATTTCTATTATGATTGCCAAAATTACAAACCCCATGATACTAGAGTGGAAAAGAAAACTGATTTCAGGTTCTGACAGGTAACACATGTGTAGCTCCTTGTGGTTCAAATAAAGTGAAAATATCATCAGTGACATTTTAATCCTTTTCAGAACATGACCATGTGTTACGAGGACTTGTACAGTATATCGGGGAGTTTTTAGCTGCAGGTTCTGATCATTATTACGCTCATCTTCACCAAACCCTTGAACACACCTGTATTCTTCATGGCAGATGTGAGCGAGCTGAGAATGGAACTGATCTTTCCCAGGTCAACCTTCTCGAGATTCATTCCCAAGGCGGTTGTTTGGATGCTTTGAGCTGCAGCAGATGTGGGAGTCACTGGGGTTGCCGTGGCAGCAGCAGTAGCATTGGTCTTAGACGCTTTCATAGGCGTGGTGGGAAACTTCGATGCTGCATCTGACTTGGCGACAGCAGTGGATGTCTTGTCCTTCTTGTCACCTGCTAGTAAAAATAATCAAAGAGCCGATACAATTTTCAAATTTGAATCACAACAGTACAATTGGGCAGCCCAATATGGAAAAGACAATTATCACGCCACTACAACACTTTGTAGCCACTAACCCCCTGCTGTGGCAGTGGCAGCCTCTTCATCAGACATATCCATGTCCTCCATGTCTCGGTTGTCATTGGGGATTTCTCCTTCATCCATGGCCTTGCCATCCAGCTCTGGATCCACCTGGGCTCTGCTAGACCCCAGTCCCAGGAAGGGTGAGTCAGAGCCAGTGGGAGAGGGGGCATCTTCAGAGGGTGAGGGGATGGGAGAGTCCTCGGGTCCAGGTAGAGTCGACTTGAGGGAATCCAATTTCCTTTTAAGACTGGCCACACGGTTGGCGAAGGCATTGTAAGCCTGAGCAGATTGTCAGAAAGAGAAGAGAGGAAACGGAATGAAATGGGAGATATGAAGAAAAAAGGTCATTGTTATAAAAGCAATGTAGGAACAATAGTAAATATCTGTATCACCATTTTGTCTGCTGAACCATTTTCAATTTCAATCCACAAAAAAAAAAACATTTTGATTTTGCCATAGCACCCTCTAAGCACGAAAACTGATGATGTCATTTGACCGAAACACTCACATTGGCCACAATCTTAACCTCCTTGTACTGCATCTCGTAGAAAATGTCCGCGTTTCCCAAAGCTTCCAGCAGAGGAGGCCCCGTTTTCAACTCCTTCTCCATGAAGCCGACAAACTCCTGCAACTTCAGACTGCCGTCCTCAAAGTCTTTCGCAAACTTGTTCCCTCCTGCCTTGTCTGGAAGAGGAGACAATTGATGAACAAGCAAAAAGTTTAACAGAGGGTTTATACACATTTCATACGATTCAATACAAGACATTGTCAGTGTCAAAATAAAACACAGATCACATTTCACAATAGGAATGCACAATTAATCGAATATTAATCGATTTTGGCTTCCCACAGTTACATGAATATGATCGACTGCGATACTGACGTTTAAAATGCGTGCTCCGCTCACAGAAAACTCTACTGCATATCAAATCAAATGCTTCCTAAACTAACAGCCAGCGACCAGCCAGCAACCGAGATGTTTTGGCTTCACTTTTAGAGAGCTGTAATTCCGCTGGGAGTGCACCCTACAGCGGAAGCCTGTGAAAACCTTTCCTGATTATTGCGGCTGCAGTCCAGAGTAGAAGACCAATAACAGAGAGCAGACAGGCAAAACAAAAATGCACTAAATTCAGGTGAATAAAAAATAATATATTGTTCCTAAAATCATTGAATACTCAATATAAATCAAAATTATCGTGATTATCAATTTGGCCATAATCGTACGGCCCTTTTTCACACAGAAAAATGTGACTATCACTATTTCACTACAAAGCCAGTGCAAAAAACTTCTGTTAAGACTGCTGTTAACACATGTATTGAACCAACAGCAACAGCTAAAGGGTCGGAGCTGGTGCTCAATGCATCAGAAAATAAAAAACTCTTTCCAAATGTCAAGAATATTTGTGGCTTAAGTTATACAGTACACAGGACAATAAGTGTGTGATGATACAGAAATAAGCTCAGTGACATCTGACCTTTAAGCCTCTTAAGAGCCTCCGTGCTGCAGACATCCACCCTGAGAGCTGCCAGCTGCTTCTCCCTGAACTCCTCCTCTGCGACTGCTCGCTTATATCTTGACAACTGCTCAATGAGGGAGTGGGGCTAGAAAAGAAACAAGAAACAGAGTACAAAGAAATAAGTTACAGCAATAATAATGCTTTAGACACATTCTAACACAACAAGGCATGCAAGAAAGACAAAGTAATGCAAGACAACACTAAGACCCCCTTTACATCTTGCATTAAAATGTGTCGCATATCCAGATTGTATCTAGATCTGATTTTACTAGGGCTGTCAATCAATTAAAATATTTAATCGTGATTAATCACAAATTAAAGGAACATTTTTATCTGTTCACAATGTAACTTAAAAGGGAGATTTGTCAAGTATTTAATACTCCTATCAACATTAGGAGTGGACAAATATGCTCTTCTATGCAAATGTATGTATATTTTTATTATTGGAAATCAATTAACAGAAAAAAATGACAAATATTGTACAGAAACCCTCACAAGTACTGCATTTAGCATAACAAATATGCTCAAATCGTAACATGGCAAACTCAAGCCCAACAGGCAATAACAGCTGTCAGTGTGCTGACTTGACTATGACTTGCCCGAAACTGCATGTGATTATCATAAAGTGGGCACATCTGTAAGGGGGAGACTCGTTGGTACCCAAAGAACCCATTTTCATTCAGATATCTTGAGGTCAAGGGACCACTTTGAAAATGGCCATGCCAGTTTTTCCTTGCCAAGATTTTACGCAAGTTTAGAGCGTTATTTAACCTCCTTCGCGACAAGCTAGTATAACATGGTATCAATGGATTCCTTAGGTTTTCTAGTTTCATATGATGTCAGTATCTTCTGACTTTAAAACTGAGCCCGCTACAAGGTAAAAGCTGCAAGTTGCGTAAATGCATTAAAGAAATTAATGGCGTTTTTGCGAATTTGCATTAACGCGTTATTATTGCGTTAACTTTTGACAGCCCGAGATTTTACCTGATTACATTTACACCTGGTATTAATATGTGTCTCCGTTGTCCCGATTGAGATCCAATCTCTCTGTCTGAAAAGGCTGAGCAGAAGCCTCCGGAGGTGGTATGTAATGCGCGGACACATCAGCCACCTTTTAGGGAGAGAGGGTCCGCAAACGTGACCTTGAAGTACATCTACACTCTGGGCTGGAAAAGGGCTGAGAGTGTGCTGCAGGTTGATTTAATTGCAATCCGATCACCCAAAACACATTTTAATGCCAGGTGTAAAGGGGGTCTAATAAACAAGACTTACTGTGAACTCTGCTACAATCTTGGACTTGAGGGCAGCTTTGGTGTTGGCTGGGGCTAGAGAGCAAAAGTAAAACATTAATTTAATAACATACAATTAGAATTCCAACTGTAAATAATTTAAAATATATGATAGTGCGGTTCAAACTTTAGGAAGTTATTTCACAACTGACCAGTTGCCGGTGGAGTCTCCTTTTCTTTTTCTTTCTCTTTCTCTTTCTCCTTTTCCTTCTCCCTCTCCTTTTCTTTTTCCTTCTCCTTCTCCTTTTCCTTCTGCTTCTCTCGCTCCTTTTCCTTTTTGTTCATGCCAGCTTTGAACTGGGCAACGACCTCCTCTGGATACACACCCCTCTCCTCCCAAATTGTTAAAATCCTTTCCACTGACCGGCGGACCTTCCCATCTCTGACAATAATGCAAAATGGAAACACAACATGGCACATCTCAATACTAGAAGAACGGGAAGACACACTTAGCATTTATTACTTGTAGATCAGACAGCGGTCCAATACTACAGCTGAATGAAGACTGTGTGCTCACCTGATGAACTGAGTAGCATTAGGAAGGACTTCTGCGAAGGCTGAACGAAAGACAATGGCGTTCTTTCTCTTGCAGTTCTGTATCACATCATTGGCAAGGAAGAAGAGATTCAAGCGGTGATTGTTGTCAGCTGGAAAAAAAAAAAAGACAAAGAAGAAATGATAAGATTCCTTTGGCTAAAAATCTTACAAACAATTAAAAATGTCTAATCTGTATTGGCATTGTGTGGCTTATTCAGATATCTAGGAATAAAACATACCAATAACTTACTGAAAGACTTTCAAGAGCGAGAGAATCACAAGAATTGATAAACAGATTATATTAAAGCTGAACAACAACCGATAAATTAATCGGGTCGATATTATGACCTGATTTTATCTTGTCACAGATATATTGGTATTAGCGTATATGTTGGAGGATAATTAACACAGTATTGCAATATAGAAATACCAAAGCTACGTTTGTTTGAGCTAATTTAGAGCCAGTGATGTCGTCACAGTTGTTTTTCAACCTTAAAATGTCCCAAAAAAACAAATCTTATGGATTTTTACCAAAAATGTTTTTGTAAAGAAAAAAATCCATATCATTATCTGAATTAAACAAACACACTCAATTATGAAAATCTGATTCAACCAGGCTACAATATTAACATTATTATAATGCAATGGTCAAAACCATGTAATACTGACAACTTACGCAACGTCATGTACGCTGATAGAAATACATCTGTCACATAAGTCAATATCATCCAATAATATCAGCCATTCAATGTCACTTGTGCTTCATTCAAAAGCCTTTATGGTATCCTGATCTATTAAACTACTGTCAGTGAATAGAAACAGCTACGATTAAACAGAAGGCTCAAGACTGTGCCGTTTTTTGTTGGTACGATTAACTCATAGATCCAGAAATCTGTTTCCATAGTCACATAACTTTAGAATCAGTCATACATTTCCATTTCCAAAAGAAATACACTATTGGCAAGGACACAATGATTTCTACTGCTTCCTAAAATAGATTCAGTACCCTGATTTTACACAGCAGGATTCAATTACAGTCAGTAAGCAGGATTTATGGCTACAAAGGAAATGTCTAAATCTCTCCTACTGTATGTCATTATAGCAGAGGTTAGCATCTTAGTTAAACTAAAACATACATGATGAATGCCTCAGTTCAATCAGCAAACCATTATTATTATAGCCTATGCAAAGAAACTGTATGTCTTACCTTAATTCAATAGTCTAGTTTAATAGTTTAAAACAACAACAAGGAAAGTTGACACAAACTGGGGGAAAAAGAGACCGTGCAGTAAAAACTATCCATCCATCCATTATCTAAGAGAGTCAATATTAACATAGATCAAAAATATTATATCAGCATACACTGAAATTTTGCAAATATGCTCTTCACTGTTTACAACACACACAGATTGAGTTATTTTTAGTTTCTTTTAAATATCTGTGTCAGCATTAACTACAAAAGGTCAGAGGCTTTTAAAACAAACATTTTAAAAAAACATGAACATTTCTTTAAAATCACTATAAGGGGCAATAATCAATAGTACCTGGGCTGGTATTAAATATTTGTTTACTAAACAGATTCACAATAATGCCTCAAATAATAAGAGGGTGACAGAAGTTGTACATACAGCCCCTTGAGTTCTATATAGCTTTGAACAACAGATGACGATTCCCTACTTCAAGTCAACACTCTTTCATGTACATACAAAGCCAAACACACTGCATGTATCACTTGAAAACAAACAGTTATGACACCCAAATGGTAAATTTCTAAAATTTCAATATCTGTACTTCTAGTTCACCATCCAATGCTGAAACGTGTGTAAAAGTAACTTGAAAAGTTTGTAATTGCCATTATATGCACGATGAGAAACATTAAAACAATGAAATATGTGACTTGAATCAGCCATTTAGAAAATATCCACAGACTATGGTAAATGATAAATGGACTTGCATTTCTATAGCGCTTTTCTAGTCTTCCGACCACTCAAAGCGCTTTACACTACATGTCAGCATTCACCCATTCACACACACATTCATACACTGATGGCAGAGGCTGCTAAGGTGGCAACTTTGCCAATCAGGATCAAATCTAAATACTCATTCACACACCAACGGCTATGCCTTCGGGAGCAATTTGGGGTTAAGTGTCTTGCTCAAAGACACATCGACATGTGACCCGGAGCAGCGACCACCGACCTTCCGATTAGTGGACAACCTGCTCTACCCTCTGAGCCACAGCCGCCCTAGCAGCACCAACTTAATTTAGGCCTTTACCATTTACATTCAAAACATATGAAACATTTTAAGAATGACAACTGAAAATATTATTCATGCTCAAAAGGGTATAATACATACGTAAAGTTAACATATGATTTGCTCAGACTGCTGAAACAATACATGATGGAACATTTAAAAAAATCTGGTTTTGTCATTATCATTACACAAGGTGAAAAATGTCATGCCAAAGTAAGTGCCGTTTTGGGCAGAAAACTAAGGAGGGAAAAACTACATATAACAACACAAGGCTGAGATTATATTAGATGTATGTTTCCCTCAACACCATAAATAATATTCAACCAATTTTAAATTGTTCTACTCGAGTTCAAAATTCATTACTGAAAATCATTTGTTGTGCATTATTTGTGTTGAATATTTTAAAAAGTGATTTCCCTAAATATAGCTTTTACCCAATACTTTTCAAAGACTAAATCAATACAATGTTTTGGCCAGTTTAATTTCAAATATATGGCATACATTCAAAACGTAGCACTGAAGCAATAAAATAAAACTTTTTCCAAAACACAGAACAATATTTCCCTATTTCAAAAGTACTGTTTTGCTCCCTTTTGATATTGTATACACCCTATTGGATTCAGATCCATCACAACCACAAACTACATTGCATGAATCATCTGATGCCAAGAATTAATTCTAGGTCAATCAAAGTTGATGCGATAATGACACGTTTACGCAAATTCATTTTAACGCCGCTAATTTCTTTAACGCATTAACGCAGCCTGCAATTTTTAGGTTGTAGCGGGCTCAGTTTTAAAGCTTTAGTGAAGATATCAGTGAATAATCATATGAACTAGAAAACCTAAGGAATCCATTGCTACCAATCATGTCATACTAGCTTGTCGGGAAGGAGGCTAAATACGCTCTAAACAGGCGCGAAAATTTTGGCGAGGAAAAACTGGCATGGCCATTTTCAAAGGGGTCCCTTGACCTCTGACCTCAAGATATGTGAATGAAAATGGGTTCTATGGGTACCCACGAGTCTCCCTTTTACAGACATGTCCACTTTATGATGATAACATGCAGTTTGTGGCAAGTCGTAGTCAAGTCAGCACACTGACAGCTGTTGTTGCCTGTTGGGCTTGAGTTTGCCATGTTGTGATTTGAGCATTTTAAATGCTAAATGCAGTACCTGTGAGGGTTTCTGGACAATATTTGTCATTGTTTTGTGTTGTTAATAGATTTTCAATAGAAAATATATACACATATTTGCATAAAGCAAGCATTTTGCCCACTCCCGTGTTGATAAGAGTACTAATATTTGACAATTCTCCCTTTGAGGTACATTTTGAACAGATAAAAATGTGATTAATTTGTGATGAATCGTGATTAACTACGGACAATCATGCGGTTAATTGCGATAGAATATTGTAATCGATTGACAGCCCTTATTAGTTAGGATAGTAATCATATTTATCATTTTTGTAGTTGTGAGTATATGTTATATAAGAATGTATGGTCCTAATACAGTGCTTTAACTAAACTATACTATACTTATTTTGGTTGCTTCCAGCATTTATCATCCTCACCGAAAGTAAATAATCTTCACACTAGTAACATTTCTAACCTAACGTCTGGAACATGTTTATTATCCCATGTAATTACCATCTCAATGCCTTAATAAAGTATTGATCAAATAAGTTGCCAAGCACCGATACTGTAGTTAAGTATACAAAACACAACTTATGCTACAAACATCCAATAAACAGCATGTTGGCAGTGGTGCTCCAAGATATCGGCTACTGCGGGTATTTATTACACTCTCCCACACATCTGAAGAGCTTTTTTAATCATAGAATAGGTTTTCAGTCTCTTTTCTCAACTTCATTACCATTCACAAATAATAAAGCCCAACTTTGGTGTGTTATGTGATCTTTTATTTAATTTCATACTAAAAATTATTGCAAACTATTGGATCCCTGCAGTGTAAGAAAAAAATGGAAAAAACTGTTGTCTGCATTGGAAACTATTTGCATGCATTGTCTTTACTCAAAATATGTCCATTTGATATATTTTTAGACATGTATAGACGTTTTGAAATGGAACCAAACATGTTGTAGCCTACAGCCAGCAATAACTGATGATCGGTAGATTGGCTCTTGGTTAGTTGGCACTGCTCTCCATCAGAAAACAATGGCTCAGCCAGTGCACAGCAGTTTGCCGTGTGCAGTCAGCATAAGCTTTTATCGTGCCTTTTATTGTAGGCAGTGATGTGCAAGGATAAGAAATGCCTACATGGTGATTTGAATGAGACGCTGGCAATTTAACTTGAAACTCCCTAATGGATAATTCATATCTACACATTTTAGGGCTGAGGCCTCTAAAAGATCTGCAGACTGCACGCAACATTTTTCAGGGCACAATAAAACTATATCCCAAATGCAAACAAAATATATTTTCTGATGTTGTTCCAGCAGCCAAATTTGCAAGAAACTGCTCTAGAAACTCACATTTAAGACAATTCCATAATGTGGGCTATTTCTTTGGTTTAATACTTATTTCTTTTCACACTTATAATTTATACATTTAACTCTGGTCAAGATTAGAAAACTATTTTTTGAATCAATACCTCCTGCTGAAAAATTGACTGTCAACAACAGTTCCTTGCATGATCATTAATGTTTTTATACACATATGCGCCTTCCTTACATCCAAACACCCAAATTAGCACCATGTAACAAGTTCAAGCAAATGCAATCCAAAAAATCTTTTAAATCCTGCTCCAAAAATAGACATAACAAGGTATATAACAACTTCTAGATGTTCACTTCATGATAATAGGCCATCAATCTTCACATAAATTAAAACTACCTACCAAACTGCCATTTCTTTCCTAAACAGATGGGAAACTAAACTTTTTGAAATCCACTGATGAGTAGATACAAAAAAAAATATTCTTATGACACTATCAATAATTCCTAGCCTATAAATAGCCAACAAACATTACATTTATTCCTGCATTCACCAACATCAATGGCCAAAGCACAAAAAATACATAGGGTATTCTGCTGCCTCCACACTCAGCTGAGAAGCAGATGAAATCTGTAAATCTAATGCTGAATCATTCACTCCAAGGTTTGAAAAACCAGTCAGTTTATCATAACACAATAATACCTCCACAATTGTTTATGATTCCTGTTTTCTACAAAATGATTAGGTCTGAGACCAGGCACACTTCTGTAAACCTGTTATAAGACAGCTAAATTCAAACTGTAATTGTAAATAAGATGATATAAATTCAGAATAGCAACATCAGAAATATTATTCATAAGTAAGACCACTGATTCTTAGAGGGGATGTAGACCAAAGCAACAGAAAAAATGACAACAACCAAGTGAAGACATAACAGATAAACTAAATTAATAATTAGCACAATCTAAAGAAGTGAGAGCAGTTCAGTGGCTTTCCAACTGTTACCTCAAATTGATTAACTCTTCCAAAGACACCATATTTGACAGTGGCGACTACGAGTACTTTCATATTAATGAAGTTAGATACTGCTGCACAGGTGGTGCATAGATTATGAAAAGTAATTTTGGGATTACATCTAATCCCAAGAGTAACGTTGGACCTCTTATCACCATTGCAATATGTCAAATGCTGCATGCAATGCAGGACTCGCAATATCTCATAATAAAGCTATATGGAGAATATTTGTTGACGCTGTGTTTGTATGCCTATAAAACATAGCATTAATTATAATACTGGACTGGTACACTGTTGTCACCTATCAATAGTATGCAGACAAAATTTGATTTCAATCATAAAGAAAAATAATATAGATAACAGTCTATTGAACAAATTAGTGATGGAATGAACAACCACCCTGAATTAGAAATGAGGCCAAACACTCGTCAGACTCCAGTAACACTTGTTTATACGGGTTATCTGGTGAAACTGTCTACTTGTGATGTTTCGCTGACAGGGGGCATTTATCAAAAAACCCTACTTTGTTTCAAGCTTGACATAGCCAAACACCAACCAAGCTGAATTGTTTGAATGTGCAAACCTGCTTGGTCAATGTAAGTTATTACAGTTATCATAACTAGGGCTGTCAAAGTTAACACAATAACACATTAACGCAAATTCATTTTAATGCCGCTAATTTCTTTAACGCATTAACGCAGCCTGCAATTTTTAGGTTGTAGCGGGCTCAGTTTTAAAGCTACAGTGAATATACTGGCATCATATAAAACGTAAAGAATCCATTGGTACCAACCATGTCATACTCGCTTGTCGTGAAGGAGGCTAAATAACGTTCCAAACGTACGCTAAATTTTGGCGAGGAAAAACTGTCATGGCAATTTTCAAAGGGGTCCCTTGACCTCTGACCTCAAGATATGTGAATGAAAATGGGTTCTATGGGTACCCACGAGTCTCCCCTTTACAGACATGTTCACTTTATGATGATAACATGCAGTTTGTGGCAAGTCGTAGTCAAGTCAGCACACTGACACACTGACAGCTGTGGTTGCCTGTTGGGCTTGAGTTTGCCATGTTATGATTTGAGCATATTTTTATGCTAAATGCAGTACCAGGGGGATTTATGGACAATACTTGTCATTGTTTTGGGTTGTTAATTGATTTCCAAGAGTGAGAGTCTCACAGAGTCTCACTTTATGATAATCACATGCAATTTGGGGCAAATCATAGTCAAGTCAGCACACAGCTGTTGTTGCCTGTTGGGCTTGAGTTTGCCATAGTTATACCACAGTTATGATTTGAGCAAATTTTTTATGCTAAATGCAGTACCCTCTGGACAATATTTGTCATTGTTTTGTGTTGTTAATTGATTTCCAATAATAAATATATGCCTATAGCAAGCATATTTGCCCACTACCATGTTGATAAGAGTATTACATACTTAACAAATCTCCCTTTAAGGTAGATTTTGAACAGGTAAAAAATGTGTGATTAATTTGCAATTAAATATTTAATCAATTGACAGCCCTAATCATAACAAATTCATGTATTTAAATATGAAGCAATGACAATTTAGTGGGCAAAGTTGGAGGAAATATTTTGAAGGTGCTGCTGTCAAAAGCATCAATAATTTACAACGTGACATTGAAATGTGGATTGTTTTTAACTCTGTGTTACTACCTGGCAGCTTGTTCTACTCATGTAATATTTAATAGAAAATGGACGATATAATTCGGTTAGAGTGGACTTTCCCTTTACCCTGTTCAGCTGTGTAAAAACATCAGCCACCGCATAACATCAACAATCATGCATGCAAGACGACTAAACCGTCAGCCAAAACTGATCCTGCACAGAGATTAAAACTACAAAACCCACTAAAACTGATATGTAACTACATCTAACTAAACACATTGTAACCACTGTGAGGGTTTCTGGACAACATGTGTCATTGTTTTGTGTTTTTAATTGATTTCCAATAATACATATATGCATATATTTGCATAAAGCAAACATATTTGCCCACTCCCATGTTGATACGAGAATTAAACTTGACAAATCTCCCTTTAAGTTACATTTTGAACAAAACTAATAATAACAAATGCATGTATTTAAGAAGTTTAACTGCAATCTGTTTGGTATTTAACGAATATACAGTAAGTTGATATGAAACCAATATGAAGCAATGAAAATTTAGTGGGCAAAGTTGGAGGAAATATTTTGAAGGTGCTGCTGTCAAGAGCATCAATAATTTACAACGTGACATTGATATGTGGATTGTTTTTAATTCTCTGTGTTAACTGTTTAACTCCTTATTTGTTTTGCACAATTTAAGACTATACAACACAACAAAAACATAAATGAATAATATACAGTGCAGGAAGAGGCAAAAACCCCACTGGACTTATCTGAAGCCTCCACCTAGAGACAAGAGTAATATAAAGAAATAATATGACTACATGATAGTGATAACAATAAGGACAAGATATATATATAATAACAACAATAACAATACAGTAAATGTATCAAAAAAGACAAGTGTGTGCATAAGTTATGCTCCTGGCAGCTTGTTCTCCACCATTGAAAATGGACGATATAATTCGGTTAGAGTGGACTTTCCCTTTATCTTGTTTAGATGTGTGACTCCTGCATCACATCAACAATCATGCATGCAAGACGACTAACCCTTCAGCCAAAACTGATCCTGCACAGAGATTAAATCTACAAAACACCCACTAAAACTGATATGTAACTACATCTAACTAAACACATTGTAACCACTGTGAGGGTTTCTGGACAACATGTGTCATTGTTTTGTGTTGTTAATTGATTTCCAATAATAAATATATGCATATATTTGCATAAAGCAAGCATATTTGCCCACTCCCATGTTGATACGAGTATTACATTTGACAAATCTCCCTTTAAGTTACATTTTGAACAAAACTAATCATAACAAATGCATGTATTTAAGAAGTTTAACTGCAATCTGTTTGGTATTTAACGAATATACAGTAAGTTGATATGAAACCAATATGAAGCAATGAAAATTTAGTGGGCAAAGTTAGAGGAAATATTTTGAAGGTGCTGCTGTCAAGAGCATCAATAATTTACAACGTGACATTGAAATGTGGATTGTTTTTAATTCTCTGTGTTAACTGTTTAACTCCTTATTTGTTTTGCACAATTTAAGACTATACAACACAACAAAAACATAAATGAATAATATACAGTGCAGGAAGAGGCAAAAACCCCACTGGACTTATCTGAAGCCTCCACCTAGAGACAAGATTAATATAAAGAAATAATATGACTACATGATAGTGATAACAATAATAACAATACAGTAAATGTATCAAAAAAGACAAGTGTGTGCATAAATTATGCTCCTGGCAGCTTGTTCTCCACCATTGAAAATGGACGATATAATTCGGTTAGAGTGGACTTTCCCTTTATCTTGTTTAGATGTGTGACTCCTGCATCACATCAACAATCATGCATGCAAAACGACTAACCCTTCAGCCAAAACTGATCCTGCACAGAGATTAAATCTACAAAACACCCACTAAAACTGATATGTAACTACATCTAACTAAACACATTGTAACCACTTTTATCTCAAGTGTTCATCCTTTGAGATAAACTGTGCAGTGCATGCCTCTATTCTCCGTGAAACAGCAGAATCGGTCTAATCCAGACCGTGAACCTCCGGGAGGCCCAACTGTAAACAGAGCTAGCAGTGAGAGCGTCACGCAGCGAGACGTTAGTGTTAGCTTAGCAACCGTTAGCGTTAGCTACCGTTAACGGCTACTTTTAAGTGGCGATAAACAACGCCAGTTTTTCAATAATGAAACAAATTAAAAAAAATAGATAATTTACTTTTTAATAATTGTTTAGTGATGCACTAAATTGCCTTGCACGTCACGCAAAACTAACACTGAATTTGGCCAACTGGTAACGGTCAACGCAGAGATGCATTTGAATTAGCTTAAGCTAAGCTAAACTAGCAGTGTTAGCTTCGGTGGCTAGCAGTGTTAGCCAGCTAGCAGTGTTAGCCAGCTAGCAGTGTTAGCCTTAGAGGCTAGCTACTCACATTTCTTGAGCCACTTCATCCAGTGGCGCACGATAATGCCGTGGTGCTTCTTGTTTTCAATGCACCAGTTGGACAGTCCCTGTATTGACTCCATGGTGTTGGATACTCCTTGAAACCGTCGGTCCAGAGACGCTTCCAGACCGGAGTTGGAGCTGCGAGCTCCGCGCCCGCTAGCAGCCCCTGAACCGGCCGCCATCTTTACAGTTACTGTCTGCTGCTGCTGCTGCTGCTGGTCGTGCTGGTGCTGGTGCTGGTGCTGCTGGTGGTGCGCATGAAGGAGCTACTAACGTGATGAGGACGAAGAGAAACACGCCCCCATGTTTCACTCTATCATAGACTCATAACTGTGTTTACAAGTGCAAGTCATAGTACACAACACAGAATAAATAACAAGTTGATTTCTAATGTTAAAGCAAATTAATATATATATATATATATACTGTGCAATATTATGCTATATACGTACACTATACTCATATTTAACAGTGTCTTCTGCACTATATTCACTTTTTTAATAGTCGTGTATCACTGTTGTTACCCTGCACTATATTCAGTTTTAACAGTTGTCTTCATCTCCTTGTATTTTTATATCTGGTATATTTTTTTTTACTTTGTACTTTGCACTACTAACTTTTTTACTGCCTTTTTACTAACATGTTTTGCACTATGGAACTGTGATGCTGGAAACTTGAATTTCCCTTGGGATCAATAAAGTTACGATCTATCTATCCATCTATCTATCCATCTATCTATCTATCTATCTATCTATCTAATAATTATATGATGCTGTGCAATAATTATATAATTATGACAGACACTTTGTGCAATAATCTGGCAAAACTCTAATCTGGCAAAACTGTCATCTCATCAATATACATATTGTATTTTTATATTTTATATTGTATTATCTTTTATATTTTTTTTACATTTATATTGCACTATCTCTTATTTTTTTATTGTATTATCTTTTTTAGCACTTATGGGATTGTCACAATCTAATTTCGTTGTACTACACAATGACAATAAAGGGCTTGAATCTATATAAATATAAATATGAGTGGAGATGATTCCAACTGACAGAAAAAAACAGACAAAAATCAGTTGAAGTTTGTTTTATTTAAGGCTGCGACTATAACGTTTGAAACAAAATATAGACCTTTTAAAACTTGACAACACAATGGCTCCCTTTGTATTTCCTGTTGCAATGTTTGTTGATGCAGACACTGACAGGAAGTCATTTTGGACCAAAGCTTTTGCCCTAGCAACAGAACTGCAATGAAAAAGGTCTGTAGCTACAGGCAGGTCAAATATTTGCTCCTTTCTCCACAAGAAAAAGAAAAAAAGGATTTGGGAAGTTTAAATTGTGTGAAATGTATGTGTATCGTAATGACTACAATAAGTCTTATAACAATGTTGTAACATTACCCAGGAATCCTTCCAGGTTTACCCTAAACATGTTAATCACTGATGTTAAATGGTCATTCACTGATGGGTTGTGTTTTTTATTAACTGCTCTGACTCAAACAGGGATTATTATCAGTGTACATGGGTTTTTGTCACAAAAGTCATAACATAATCAGACAACATTTGTCATCATCACAAAAAGCCTTGGATAAGTGATTTACATCACATTGTGCAATCTGTCAGATTCAATAATGGACAACACAATATCTGACAGAATAGCCTACCAACAAAGAGATGAACACTGACGCAGGCACACACACACACTCATCTGTCACACATTCTTGCAAAAACATCCACACCGGCAGTGGTGTAGTGGTCGTTGATGAGTTGGGTGTGCTACTAGGTAGATGGGTAGTAGGTTACCGAGGAGGAAGTGGGTATACTCCACTATATATTCCATTGGGTTTTTGGCTGATAGGTGGGTATACAGTAAACCGCCAGAAAAGGTGGGGATACCCCCGTATATCCTCCACTACACCACTGCACACAGGTTTATTGTTCTTCCTTTTCAATGTTCAAGTCTCTTGATTAAGTCTGTCTGTCCTCAGGTGGAGGCAGTCAGTCAGCAGTGAGGGCCTGGCTGGGAGACTGTGGGTCTTGTAGAAGGGGGGCGTTGATCGAGGTTTCAGTCGTCGGCGCTGTCCAACACGCTCTTGCTGAGAGCTAGATCCCAGTAGTGTTCTGTGCCGTGTTTCTTGAAGTGTTCTCTAGCCATGTTCTCTGTGGGGCACTGCTTGAACTTCATCTCCCCAAAGCTACGCTCTTTAGCTGTGCCCTGGAGGAGCAAGAAAGGAATCATCAGACTTGAATGAGGTCACAAACAAAACCATCCAAATTCATTTAAATATATTTAAGTAACGCAGGATGCGTGAACACTCACATCCCAAATCAACCAGCACTTGTTGTTCCTCTTTGTATCATCATCACCGTCTGGATCTAATTGAGAATCAAGAGTTTAGTATCCCTGAAATGAGCAGAAAGGAATGAGCACACAAGACACACAAGTCAAGCCAGTCTTACCGTCTCTTTTACTGTTGTGTTCCTCCCATTTGATTCTGTGCATCATCAGCTTCTTGAATTTTTTCTGGGATTTAGGGCCTAAAAAAGGAGGAAGAAATTTAGATTTTTTAGTACGACTGATTATCCCACTGCTATAATTTCTCCAGGGATAGCGGAGAATATAAAACCGTGCAGAACCTCAGCCATTTGAAATAGACATCCAACCATGTAGAAGTACAGCTTTACATTTTTTGACCAAGTAAGTAAGCAATGTACTGCTGTGGACAGGGCCGCTAGCAAAACTAACTCTAGCCATTTATGTATCCTCTTGCCAAAGCCACCTGACTGAAAATGTAATTTTACCTTGCAGAACACGGAAGTTGCTGGTCTACCGCTGCCTCGATCGGTTATGTTGTTTGCGCTATTGTGTGACTTTGGTGAATATGTTGTCTTTACATTTATTCTTGTATGAGCCCATAGAGACGGTCATTTTTTATTTTTGAGAACATGCATGCAGCAAAGTGCAGACCAGTCAGCAAAGAGTCAACAAATGCAAAAATAATTGACCCGCCCCTTTAATTAAATGAACATTGTTATTGATTGGTGTTAAATGTTCATACCACAGCCATTTTTCCTTCACAGCAATTTACAGTTTATTACAAATCACATGTCATGAAAAGTACCAGCTGTGATTTTTGAAAGAGACAAATTAACTTAACTGAGAGCACTGACAGGTTTGATTTGGTACTCGTCAGTGTCATCCCTTACCTCCTTCCACCACAACCAGGTTGACGTCTCTGTGCAGAACTACTGTGCCTGTCAGGTACAGCTGGTTGGCGTTGGCCTCCACTTTAAACTTCTTAGCAGGATTCTGCAGGTTACGGATCCTGTATGGGGAAGGTGCTTAAATTAGACACACTTCTATGTTGCAACAAGCAAATTGCCCTATATTTGAACTACAGTATGTGCTCTGTTGCTGCAAATGCACACCTGTATACTGCAATGTGAACTCCATCGGTTAGGTCTTCTTTTAACCTCTTGACCTTCTTCTCTTTCCTCTGCTCCGCTGTGAGCTTGCGGGCTGCGTTGGCGTCCTCATGAACCCTGCAAAGAGGGGGATGCAATTACAAAATATCCTAATAGTATTATCATACAATGTTAAAAGGAAATTTCAAAATGATTTGAGAGTGTAGTAGTGAGGAAGTTAACTGCGTTACTAACTTCTGTCTCTTGGCCATCTGCGCTCTGACGTGGGCCTCTACCTTCGTGGGGTCCTGAACCGCCTCCGTCCCCAGCACTCTCATCAGGTTGGAGATGCGCACTGAGAAAATGAAAGCAAACATCAGTTACATTCTGTTTAATCTTTATTGCAGTAGTTTGTATAGTACTAGTAATTTGAGTGTGTGGGGGTACCTTTGGGTTCTGGTGGAGGCATCAATCCCAGACGAACCTTCTCTTGAACTTCTTTTTGGCCCTCCCTTCGTGTCTGTCTTCTCAGTTTCTTCTGTTCTTTCTTTGTCAGGTACACGCCCAGCGTTACCGGCTTATCTGTGTCGACTGACAAAAAAAAAAAATATTGTAATAATTCCAGCAAATTATAGTAATAATGAAATATTTTCAATTAAGACAGTATATAGGGTGTGTAATGGCTTGTTGACAGGCGAAAGATGTATAATTAGATAGAGCATGCACATACAACATACTGCTCAGGGGAAGGACAGACAGAGCAAAAAATAAATCTAAAATATGCACATTGTTAAAAGCTGCTGCACAAATGTGAAATAGTCAATATTGTCCGTTAAAAATAATTCCACAGAGTGCAAGCATATGAGTAACAAAACCTTAGATCAAGGCCTGAGTGACAAAACCAAATTTGAATGTTAATTTATCATGGAAACTCCGCATTTCTAAAATAAACAGGCGTGCACAGCTGGTATTCAACCAGTGAAAGGGATAACTTTTAAATGCTTAAATGCATTAAATGTATTTTCTGTTGCCTACTTTTGAGTTTAAATATTTTTTTAAAACCCTAGTTTCTTGTGACAGCATCATTGTGCCATAAATCAAAGAGTAAAGTGAATTGGGAAAATAGTTGTCTGCAGTGTAATCGTTGGACAATCTGGAACAGTAATGTTCATGATAAATCGTATATTTTCACATTTGTATTTTTTACTCTATGTAGTCTGACTTAATTTAAAATGTTCATATAATTAACTATAATACTTAATACTAATTAACTCTCCAGGTTCATGTTAACCAATTGGTATCTCTCTATGAGTGCATTTCTACTTCATGATGAAGATCTTTATGGGACAGAAATGTTCGTCTTTATAAACACACATACTTTGGGAGCACCTTCAACAGTGTGCAGACTTTTAAACCTGCCATACACTTACCTGGAGGGTTAATTTGGGCAGGATGTTCTACCAGGTTGGTCACACCAAACAGCTCCACCCCGTCCAATTGTGTGTCAGATGTTCTTTATAAGATGAGAGGGAAAAACATGTCAGTTAACTACAGTACGTTATTATTATTTATTATACAGCTTCACCATGGCAATGTGAGAATGAGACAAATGACAGTTTTAACATTTAACCAAAATCATACTACATGTTTAAGTTCCTGGGTTAGCTGTAGTTTCTTACATGTCTATGTTGTAGGGCAGGATGTAGGAGTCCCACCACTCAATGTTGGGAACCTCCCCCTCTCGAAGCGCTTTCTTAGGGGCGATCAGTGCCAGCTTGGTGGATGCCTGGATCCCTGTCTTCTTTGCTGCCTGTGCAATTTCATTCTGCAACCTTTCCAACTGGGCCTGATCAATGCAGGGGGGGGGACAAAAGACAAGGTGTTTTGAACCATTATTTAATTTGTCTATACCAAATAACCTGGCTGAGACAACTACTGACAAGCAACAGTTTAGAGCTAAATCCAACCTTAGTTCTAATTCTCTGAGCGATCTTCTCGAAGCGCCCCTGGTCGTGGAATTTGAAGCCCCTGCGAGGGCGCTGAGCAGGTGTAATAGTCACACGTTGGTCAAAGTAAGACGTGGATTCCAGGTCATCCCCGGGCTTCTCCTTCAGCTGCTGACGGAACTGCTCTCTCTTCACCGCTCGAATGTTTGCTGCACAGACAGACAGAGGAAAATGAATTTAGGAACACCAAGGCAATAAATTAAGATTGTGTCTGTGTGTGCATGTATTGGACCACTGTACACATACCTTTCAGTGTGGGCATGCGGTGTGTGAGTTCAACCTCTTTGCCACTAGCATCCACAGTTCTTCCCAGGTCATCCAGAATAAGAGGGGTTGGCTTGTTCACCTCCTTGATTTCTACTTTCCTATAAAAGGGACACACAAAGAAAGCAATCTATTTACCCAAACAAATACCCAGCAAGTAGAATTTTAAAATCCTAAATACTGTGATATTACTCACGGTGGGGCAATTCCCATAGCATGTAGATTAGCTAGTGCCACTAGGTTATGAGGCCCGGTGTTCCCCAGGGCTCCGAGGATACCAGGTTTCATGGCTAACTGGGACTGGATGCGGGCCTGGAGCTCAGCAGCCTTGCGAGCCTTCTCGATAGCATCGTTCATGAAGCTGGCAGCCACGGACGGGGCGATTGATGAGGCACCACCTGCAGCGGCGGATGTGCCAAGAAGCCGTGAGACCGGAGGGATATCCAGCTGTGACTGTGATGTGGGAAGGGGCAATCGCTGACGTTAGTAAGAAATAAGAACTTCGTCATACTGAATACATTGCCTGATATTACTGATACTTGTTTTCTTGAAGTTAAAAAGAAATAATTTCTTTACTGGTGCAGCAGAAGCTGGAGAGGAAAAGCTCAGTTGTTTCTTCCTCTCTTCTATCTGTTTTGTGGCTGCTTCCATCATCTGTTTGATCTAATAATACAGAGAAGAGGTTAGTAAATGAAGAAAGTTTATCATAAAAAATATATAAAACAACTTAACCATCAGACAAAATCATCTCATACCTGCATTTTGGTGAGCATGCCAGGGCTCTCAGATGGAGGTCCAGGTATGACCTCAGGTTCCTCCACTTCCTCGAAGCGAGGGACCCGTTTCCTCTTTGGTGCCGTCCCATCTACTGATGCCGGAGTTTCCCGCACTGCACCTGTTTCAGCCTCATCACCAAAAACATCCTGAGACAAACCAGCCGAAGCAGAAACACCAATATCACGTCACCATTAAGCCAAACATGAGTGTGTTTACACTTAGTCAAATAACATGAGTTTCTGCCTTTGTCAATAATCTCCACACAGTGAGTTAACTATAGAGTAATCAGACTAAGCATGTATACAGGTAATGTCAGATTTCCTGATTTCCGTACTTCCGTAATAGTGAATGTAAATGTGGTCACTGTAACCTATGGCCACTAAGTGAATTAGTTTAAGGTATAATTATTTACATATGTAGTGATAATACAGAGGTGGCTAGTTTAAGCTTGTGAGGCTGTTTGCTTACCTTGAGATCTCTCTTGCGGTGCTTTTCTCCTGCTCCTTTGTTGCCACGTGCATTGCGGCTTTCCTCCACAGCTTCAAAAAGACGCTCTACAAAACCTCCAGCAGAGTCATCAAGGAAGGGACGTAGCTGGTCTGAGGTGGAAATGAGTGTCAAATAATTAGCACAAATCAAGGACTCTTTTGATCACTTTCTCATTCTAGGTAGTTTTTCAAAGTAAGTGCTCGACAGTTAAGTCAAGAAGGATGTGCAGTACACTAACGCCATGAATCACCTTCTCTGTACTGTAAAAGAATAAATAAGGGAAATTGGGACCTGTGTTGGTGTTAAGCATTTTTCACCTGGATCAATTTACAGACTATATGAAGGCAAACTCTTGTGGTGTTAAATGTAATATGAAAACCTCTTTCTTGACTGTTGATAGCTAAATTCACATTGAAGGTTGTCAGCAATATTAGTATCCACATATAATGATTTGGTCATCATTATTGATCTAATTGAAAGGCTATTTAATCAACTTTGTGGTGAGCCTGCAACTGGACAATCATCCCAAACACTGATGGCATGGTATACCCAAATAATTTAGACTATCTTTTGAAAGTCAAACATACAGTAAAGTGAACCTTCACAGCAATCTTTCAATTTGGCTGTACAGCCAAAAACATGTGTCTTTTTTCTGTTTAACCATGGCTGCATCTTCCATATCAATTAAATTAGTTTCTGATCACAAGTGGTGTACAGTGAAAATGGCATTTTGTCTTAACTGGATCTTAACTAAATCTTCATGTAGCCTCTGCTCAGTGTCTTCATATGCTTGATGTAGCTTACCATGCATCCTTAAGGTTCATCACAAATTGTAAAGCTCTGACTCACCACTGTGAGTTGTACTCTCGGGTGGGATGGCCTGCACTGGCAACCCGTAGGCTCTCCCATTGGTACATCCTTATATATATATATAAGGTGATTCTGTGTCTGCTCCCACAACACTTAAGTGTTTTTATTCGCAAAAAAATTGTGGACAGTATTCACTGCGTTCACAGGACTTCTGTACCAAAAAGCTCAGACAAAACCTGGGGGAAGGGCTTTTGCATATTCTGCACCTTCAGCCTGGAATTTGCTCCAAAATGAACTAAAAATCAAGGAGCTGGTATCATGAAATATTTTTAAATCTAAAATGAAAGCTTTAGAAGCAGACTCTATGGCATGCCAATGATTTTAGCCCCCTTGTTGTACAGCTGACTCCCAGAAAAGTTCCTTTTTGTCCCCCCCATTTGTCTTTAGATAGTTCTCTTTTAATGAACATTTTTGTGCTTTTAGTGTTTGTGAATTGTATTTTATCTCTATTTGTGTCTGTGTCTGCAATTTTGTGCTCTTGCTGCTGACCGTCTTGGCCAGGTCTCCCTTGGAAAAGAGGTTCTTAATCTCAATGGGACTAACCTGGTTAAATAAAAAATAAAATGTATCTGATTAAAACTCAGCAGGGTCTCAATGGTCCAATACCTGTGGTCTTCCTTTTGTCCAGTCCCTTTCCAACACAGTGTAAAGCAGCAGTGACCACTGTGGGCTCTGAGAAACCCAGCACCATCTTCACAGTCCGCTCCACCCATGGCCTCAACTCCTCCACCTCCCGTTTAGGAAGAGACATCCTCCAGTCCTGCAGAGCATCACACAGTTTACAACACGTTAACGAACCACATTATTAACCACTATTACTTTTGATGAATTTAAAAACATTAATGAAAGACCTAGAAACAGAGTCAACCGGGAGCTGTCTGTGTTTCTGAATATTTGGCTTCAAACACTTGATTTCAATGTGTTTTGTATGACATTATGTTATGTATTTATATTGCATTTGTTTTATGTTGTGGCGTCTGAAACTTTAATGTATGTTTAAATGCTGCTGTCTTGGCCAGGTCTCTCTTGCAAAAGAGATTCTTAATCTCAATGAGTACTACCTGGTTAAATAAAGGTTAAATAAATGTGTCTTCATGCTGTTTGGGGACTGTCACACAAACACACTGATAATGACAATCCCAAACAAGGCTACATGAGACATCCTCCAATCCTGCAGAGCATCACACAATTAACAACATGCAACATCATTCATAAACGCTGATGAACCACATTATGAACCATGTGTCTTCATCCTGTTTGGGACTGTGTCACACACAAACCTCTCCTCTGTCTCACTCCTATAACGTTTCCCACTTTACACAACATTGTTTACTAAAAGTCAGTCCATAACTTGCAGCAGTGGCTTCACAGTTGATAGCTGTTATGTTGGAGTGGCTGAAACATGCGCTAACCAGTAGCAAAACTCAACTAACGATACATCCGCCAAAAACTCCTCCGGCTAACGAGACCTGCTAGCTAACGTTAGCATACTAACATCTACGAGCTGCCAACAAATCAGCGAATACCCGCTTAATGTAATATTACTAACCTTTAGATTATGCTTTTATCTTTTATCAGACTTACGTCGTATAAATCCAACAGAAACTATCAAGATTAAGAAGAGAAAAACGCTCAAAACAGACTAGTTTTGATGTGAAACTTTCTGTTTGGTCGCGCCGTTCACACGACGTTTCTCCTCCACGACCCGGAACCGGAAATGGAGGCTGTTGTTCCTTCTTGTTCGTGGCCTTTTCCCGCGGCAGCTCCTGTCGGTCACATGTTGGTTGTTTCCACCTAGCTGCACATGGAGGGAAGTGTCCTGTTTGTCCTTCAAGGTAACACTTGTTTATTTTGAAAATTGTGATAGAAAGTCAGGTTTTTATTGAAGTCAATAAACAAAGAAAACACTTTTTATTTATTTATTTTTATTTATTAGTTTATTTGACAGGGACAATACATAGGCATTGTTACACTTGATTAAAGTGCAACTGATGCAAAGTGTATAGGACTTCTAGCCATAGCTAATTTGCAGACCTTGTCGCCTTGTCCTCACTTGAATTACAATATGCTGAAAGGTTATTTGGGAATTTTTGCCCAATGATGCCAAAAATATACTGCCTACTGCCACTTTAATGGATGTCCATGCATCAATTTTTATATTTCTTATGGTTATTACTCGGTCTCTCACTCATCCTGCAGCTTTGGCTGCTCTCGGAGGGAAGTGTCCCGTTTGTCCTTCAAGGTAACACTTGTTTAATTTGAAAATTGTGATGATGAAAAGTCAGGTTATATTGAAGTCAATAAACAGCAAAACACTTTTCATTCATTTCATTTCAAAATTTATTTCGAACATGTAGAATACAAAAAAAAATAAAGAAAAATAATTATTATACCAACAAGTGGAAAAGCGTACGAAAAATAAATTGTCAACACTTGATGCCTTGATTTACATATTCGAAAAGGAGTGAGAAGAAGTATAAACTTATTTAATCCCACCCCTTCTTCATAGGTCAATTATTAATTATTAACCAGCTTCCTTATTGAGCTATACATATACTCGAATTACATTTTCCTAAATTTGTCTAACTATAATTATTATTACACTTGAATTACAATAAAGGTTATTATGGAATTTTTGCCCAATGATGCCAAACATATACTGCCTACTGCCACTTTAATGGATGTCCATGCATCAATTTTTGTATTTCTTATGGTTATTACTTGGTCTTTCACTCATCCTGCAGCTTTGGTTAATTTACTTTAAGTGTTGAATTTTGTTAAGCCAGCCAAAGTGGGTCATGTTAAATGACCTAATTAACATAGAGTCAGTGTGAACCAACAACTATTATGTTGTAATCATTAATTATGTCTAATTATCTACATTCTCCTGTAATTGTTATCAGTTGTTTTGAGTTGTTTTGTCTGTATCACAAAGTTGATATTAAATGTAGCCTAAAAATAGCCTGTTAGCCAGGAAATGAACGGATAAACTGAAGCAAAACGTCCACAACATGGGTTCAATTACCTTACATTTCCACTTATCTCCCCTAAGCTTTGACTCAAGACTTTGTTTACATGATAATAGTACAACCTTTCCATAATCTCCTTTTGTTAAACATTGCCTAGCTATTGCCTAACTAACCACAGACTAGTCCATGAAACCCTGTTAAAAACATGGCATTATCAGGTGATCTCTGTTTCCTTCCTCTGTAAGTCCACCCACTCATTTCTCTACATCTTTACATGATGTGGGTCAACTGAGTGCAGTTGTAGTAGTGTGAGCATGAATGCAGCAGTGTGCCTGAGGCTACACCAGTCTGCCAAAATTCACCCCAGCACTCCCTCTACAACAATCCACGGCCATACTTTCGCTCACTAACATTGTGTACCAGTATACCAGTATCGTGTCGGGACAAACTGTGGTGTACATTATGTACACAGGGTATTATTATTTGCCAGATACATGTATGTTCTTTCTGCAGAGTCATAAAAGTGGTTTGCAGTCCCCCAATTTGGTGTCTGGGAGGATATTTGGTGGTTTAAAAGAAACCTATCATTAGCACCTCTGACCCAGTGACCTATTTCCTCCACAAGCCTCTTTGTGTATACAAACACAATTTTGGACCTAGTTCACTTTGTGACCTTTCAGGTTTATGTGCAGTATCAAAACGCCACACTAAGATGTAAAAGAGAATATGGCAGCAACTCACACTTTTTTGCTCATTGATTAATCTGTTAATTTTTTTCCGGCCGACAAAATGTTAATTGTGAAAAATATCCATCACAATTTCACAGCGGCCCAAGGTGATGTCTAAGCTGAAACAATTAGTTTATTAATTGCTTAGTCAATCAACAGAAAATTAATTTAAAACTAGGGGTGGGGGAATAGTAGTATTGCGATTATTTTGCGTGGTTAATATTGTATCGGTACACAAACGTCAAGTATCAGTCTTTTATTATATAAACTATTATCCTCTTAACAATCCAACGGCCGCCATTCTGTCTTTCAGAGGTTGTTTCTAGAAAACCTAAGGAATCGATTGGTACTGACCATGTCATACTAGCTTGTCAGGAAGGAGGATAAATAATGCTCCAAACTTGCACTACATTTTGGCGAGGAAAAACTGGCATGGCCATTTTCAAAGGGGTCCCTTGACCTCTGACCTCAAGATATGTAAGTGAAAACTCTGAGATGAACAGAGTGAAAACTGTATCTTATTACATAAAACAGATGTTGACAAACTGCATAATTTGCAGTTGAAAAAAGGTGACAAATCACAATAAATCACAATATATCTTATCGCAATACTCAGCATATCGCAAAATGTTTAAAACTGCAATAAGATCGAAACGTGACTTAAGTATTGTGATAATATCTTATCATGGGGCCGCTGGTGATTCCCACACCTATAAACAACTATTTTGATAATAGAAGAATTGTAATTTTAAAGTATTTTTTAAGCAAAAATGGGGAAAATAATTGGTTCCAACTTCTCAAATGTGAATATTTGATTTCATCTTCTATGACTGTAAACTGAGCATCTTTGGGTTTTGAACTGTTGGTTGGACAATACAAGACATTTTAAGACGTCACCATGTGGGAACTTGTAATGGCCATTTGTTTTCTATTTGCTGACATTCTATATATAGACCACACAATTGAACGATTAGTCAAGAAAATAGCTGGTAGATTAATTAATAATGAAAGTAATCGTTAGTTGTCTTCAGATTGATTTTTATCTTCTATCAGTAGTCCAAAGTCCAAAAAATATGCAATTTCTTTTTCATTTTTGGTATTTTTTTTAATCATTCATCACACATAATACAGAAAACATACAACTTGGAGGAGATGCATATAAAATTACACTTGTTATATTCTTTTCTTTTCATGTCTGTTCTGAACATTGTTAAGAGATACTTCTTCGTGGGTAATAATAATGTTCACATCACATAAACATGAGCAGCACACATCACATGGATCTCTGTTGGGTCTCTAAACTCTGGTGTACGATGACCTACGGAGACCTGCTCTATATATAAAGCGTCTCGAGATAACTTCTGTTATGATTTGACGCTATTTGAAAATAAATTGAATTGAATTGAATTGAATCAAAGTAACCACTGTAACTGTAGTATTAAATATGCAATTTCTAATCTAGCGAATCTTCCCGTTTAAAAAAAGCTGGGACCAGAAAATGTTTGGTGTAAATTTTCAATTGATCAACAAATCGATTATATATAGTAATTACAGCCCTTTGCAAGACAGTAATTGCAAGATTAATAGATAAATCCTGTCTATCAGTCGGGTAATTCTTGCTCCAATTTTGACCTTAATTTTAGTAAAACAACCTGGTTAAATATTTACATGACATTTACAAGCGTAATGCCTTAAGCTAGTTGTAATGAAACGATTAGCGGGCCAGTAAACAACACATTCACTCTCACATTTACCCACCCGGCTACCACCATCACCACTGTCTGCCCCCCCACTCTCTCTCCAGCCAACTCTATTATGTAATGACACCTCAGCACATAATAACACAATACCACAGACATTTCTATACAAGTACACACAGAAAAACAAAGCACACACACATGCTCTTACCCACACTGGCAAACAGTGATCTCCACTTGTCCGTGCAGCTAAAACAAGTGTAATACAGCATCATGGGGGTGAGTGGTGAGAGCTGTATGAATTAATCTGTTATATTACTGGAATGCCAGGCATTTAGTCTGCAGGTTTTCCAAAGCACTAATTGTTGAGTCTCACACAAGTGTTCCCTTTCAGTGGCTGAACAAATTTCATCCTCAACATGCTAAATCACGACCTAATGTCAGATGAGTGTATTAATGCTCATTATTGCCACGATACAATGAATATTACATAAGTGCATAATTTATTACCTCATTTAAGTTATCCCCTATGTTCCCCTCACACGTTTTTTTTGATTCATCAAGTGTGTAGTTATGGTACATTTCATCATGCTGACCCAGTTTTATTTCATTGTATCTGACAGGGGCTGTAAATCATCTTGGAATATATAATCTCAGGGGACTCTGCTGTCTTTACTTCACACACATGGACCTCAGTGTGTGTATCAGTGTGAGTCCACGTGCTTGCACTGAATCCCAAGTCGTCTACCAAGAGTGTAAGCTTTTATCTCCCACTTATTTCTCATTCATAACCCCCTCTGTTTGCCAAGTCTGCCTTCTTTGCCAAACCCCCTTCCTCAGTATATTCTATGTGGTGTTTCCCTTACAACCACTGTACTTGAATAATTGAGCAGTCGTGTAAGACGGCGTCATCACGCTCCCGAGAACACATTCAGGCCAAAGAAACTGATGAGGATGTTATTTGCCTGTAGCTCGGCTGTGCCCCAAATATCACACACAATGTCATGAGATACACGTGTGCCCTTGAAAATGGTATCTCTTGTCTTTACCGTGTCCCCTGTGATGGGGACCACAGATGGCAGGCAGAGCAGCGTCTTACCCCACACATCGTGGCCCGTCAGCCGCTGTGAGCTCCAGCAAGCCAGATATGACTTCGAAGTATCTCTGATTTCCATCCCAGGGCTGGCCACTGTGCAATTTTAATGAGCATCAAGGATGTTTTGGGACCAGTCTGCACTAAAACCCCCCGAGGACTTTGGGTGAGTAAGAGCAAAGTGTGTGAGCGTGCTCTTCCTACCATGTCTTTGCGTTTGTGTGTAGTTGTAAAGTCACAGTGTGGCTTCGCCCTCACGTGAGTTTCACTGGAGTGCAGTGAGTGTATTGTGGGGGAGGGGAGTTTGGAATAAGTGAATAAGCACCTCATTGTGTCATTCCCTTCATTATGCACATAGCACATGCAGCAGAACTGGACAGACACCCTTAAATCATTAACTTGTTCAAACCAACAACAGGACTTGAAACCACAGTTAAAACCTACAGAGCAAGGGATAAAAGTTCATTATGTGCAATCCTATTGATGCACACACACACACACACACACACACACGCTCTGTTAATCCCACACATGCTGGTTGAATACTTAGAGAAGTGAAAACAACTGAGCATGATGCAATAACAATTACTGATATTTTTCAACCTTTCTGCGGACTATGTGGTGTGATATAGACACAGCAAATTCAAATACAGCATGATAAATTGGCTGTGATGTAGAGGGAGAATATAAACTTTTTTTAAAACAACATTTTAGAAGGCAAAAATGAAAAACACATAAACACAAACGGGTGGAGTTACTGAAAAAAATAAGAATTATTATTGAAAACAAGTGGGAAAAATAACAAATGTCCTCCACGCTCCCCAAAACTGAATGAGGTCATGTCTCCTCCGTGTGCCCTCCACACATCCTCTTCTCGTCCTTCTCCTCTTGCCCCTCGTTTCCATCCTCCAGAGTAGGAAGAGAGGGGGGGGATGGAGGGCAAGGGCTTCTCTGCTAAAAACTGCATGGATACAAGGGGGGGCCGAGAGGGAGGGAGGCAGAGGGGAGGAGGGAGGGGAGCGGTCTCTGTTGTTGTAAAGTAGCACAGTCAGTGTGTCAGAGACAGGCCCATCACAAAATCAGCCAGTCAGTGTGTCAGAGCGTGTGGCGGGGAGTGGCGCACGCGTGTGTGTTTACGACCCTGGGTATGTTTGTGTGTGTGTGTGTGTGTGTACGTGTGGCATGGCTGATTTCATCCTGTCTGAGCAGGGAGAAATCAAAACCACACCCTCTTAAAATGTGCCACTGTCGTGCCCATGTGCTCGTGTATCCATGGATGTGATGTTGGAGAGGAGAGAAAATGGGGAAGATTTCAGCTTTTTTGAATTCAGGAAATTGAGTTAAAATTATGTCATTAAATAAATGAAATCAGAGCTAACAATTATTTTAATTATTGAGTAATCTGCCAGTTATTTTCTTGACTAAATGATTAATCCCTTAGTCTATAAAAAGTCAGATATAGTGAAAATTTTCCATCGCAGAGTACAAATTGTTTGTTTTGTCAGACCATGAATAAAAAAAACAGTGATATAAAACAGAAAAAGCAGCAAATCCTCACACTGGTGAATCTGGAACCAGATAATATTTTTGAGTTTATGCTTTGAAAACTAACTCAAACAATTACTCCATTATCAAAATAGTTGATTATCATTGTATCACCAATAGTTCAAAGCTTTGTGTCTACAGCTTTGCTTTTTTTTTTTTTACCAATGAATTATACTATTGTGATGTAAAAATCACATTAATTTATTTTACATAATATTACAATTAACTGGCACCCAGTGTGTTTCAGCAATTTGGGGATTTTCATCTCATATTACAGAGATATAAAAATCACCTCTTGTGTTTTGTATAGAAAATAATACAACCCTGACAACACAGATGTTTTATGGATTGTAAGAGGAGCACTGGGTGCTTTGGGGAGTGAACGCTGAGGTTAACTTTTGACTCTCACCCTTTGATTTTTTTTTTTAGAGGGACTGAAATCCCCACGCGAGGGTGCAGAGATCAGACGTGAGCCCGTTTGACTGTTCTGCACTAGAGATACAACCATGCCAGGCTCTTCTCTACTACCTATAGGAGGTATTTACTCATTGTTTACCTCATGAAATAAACAAGCTACAGTAGTGTGTTTTCGCTCCGTAGAAGCAGCTGGTTGGAGGATCAGCCAGCCCCCCCACTACCGCCAGTCAGATTACCGAGGCTGCACCCTGCCGCCCCTCCTTCTCGCTACCCTCTCCAACCCTTCATCACCCCCCCGTCCACACACAAACACGCACATACTTCAAAATGTACAGTCTGTAAATCTGCACCCCGCTGAGTCACACATCTGTTTAGTGAGAGCTGCTTTCCAAAACACGCATCGTTGCATATCATATGAAAAAAAAAAAAAAATATTCAAACGTTTGTGCGACACACATAAAATGTGTAAAAAGTTCACAAAACAAGCACAAAAATACAGTTCAGGTTTCAAAAATGTGTCATTTATTAAAAGATTTTTTTTTCCTGTTCATCATTATTGAAAAAAAGTAGCCAGAAGAGTAATATCATGTAAGATGGGAGTGAGAGAAAGACAGAGTTTAGTTAAGATAGAAAAGGTACTAACAGGATTGAGGGAGATGAAGGAGAGAGGGCAAGGGCAGACGAATGCAGCAGAGTTGGGGGAGGGGAGGGGAGGAGAGGCGAGGAGGGAACTACAGTCAGCTTTTACAGTTTAAAAACAAAAAAAAGGCAGCTACAATAAACAAGACATTATTTCTGACCAATCAGCAGTGGTCGCTGCAGTAGAAAACATACATGAAAATAGGACATAAACACTGAAAAATAAGTGCAATTGGTTTCTCTGTCATACCACAACCATATAAAAACAGGAGTGGGGTGGAGGACACCCCCAGCCTCTCACCAAGAGTCAGCGTCTGGCGCATCGTACCGTCACGATGGGGTAAGACGGTCTGACTCTGGGTCTGTGACTGAGGGTCGTTGCAGTCCTTACTCCACAAACATAGGCAGTAAAATGGAGGCTGCCAGTGGCTCTGTGTTCACATGTGGTGTTTGGAGGAGACGTGGATATCCCTCCTCTCGATTTATGTAAATAGTGTATGAACCACTCATACCAATTTAAAAATATTTTAGTCTAAATATTTACAATTCTTTTGCAATATAGGTAAATCCAATCACATCGCTAAAACCCCTCCTACATTTAGAAGAATATTGTGAGCAGATTTCCAGATTTCATCTCTCTAAATTAGAACTGGAATCAGAATAGCAGCAGTAGAGGGTGGTGCAAATAAAGATTTTCTTCCCTTGCATTTATATTTTCTCTCGTTTTTTTCAAGTTTTCAAGAGCACCAGCTTCAAGTGCAGTTCAGTCTGTTGATCAGAACCGAAAGAAAAGCTCCAAAGGAAGGCTATACTTTAATACTACATGACAATTAGTAGCCACTGCTGTTGGTGTGTGTGTGTAGAAGTTGGAGATGTAGGCAGTTTGTGTAACTGTAGATGTCTGAATACGAGATCTGGACGCCAGGTTTTGAAGCAGAAGATAGATAATGATGATACTGTTGTTTTGGACCATAGACTTTATATAAAGATGGACGACATGACAGCTCCCCAAAAGTGAAGCCAAAACATCTCAATTAATCGCCCCCTGGTGGCTGGCTGCAGTATAAGTCATAAATCCTACCTCCTCCAGGTTAGCGGATGAGACAAGGGCCAAACTAAAAAGTCAAAGTACACGCCAAATAAAATGATGGTTTCTGTCATTTTAGGTAGTTCTTATCACGCTGATGCATGTTCAAGTGTTCATTTGTCTGATAAGTTTGGTTTTAATTCGTTATTTGACGCTATAAAAAAAGGGTTTGAGACGACATGATCGACAGCTGTGATTGAAAGATGCTCTGAGTGAAGTAGACGCGCAGCAGCAGGCTCTGTAACTTTGACTTTCCATAGCCGTCACGAGTCTTTGTAATAAAACGTGTGTCAATAGGATCGGAGATGTAGTTTTAGAGATAATATGGTTAGTTGTTGAGTCCTTCTAACCAATCAGCTACCGTGGTGCCAACGCAGCAGCTAGGTGGCTCATGCTAGCATGCTGTGGCCGCGCTCGGCTCGTGATTGGCTCAGGCGGGTGTATGGGCGGGACCTCGATACCTTGGCGCTTCAGCCCCCCCAAACATTACCGCGCAGACTCTGGCTCCAAATGACATCAAAATCTTGAGATGGCAGCTCCCGTATCCGGGATATTTTGGCTTCACTTCTGAACAGTGGGAGGAAGTGGAGACGTGTCGTTCATCTTTATATACAGTCTATGATTTGGATGCTGTGTTTTTTAACTTTAGAAGCTAAATTGACTACATGTATGCTTTCATGATTGAAAGTGTACTGGTTTTGTGAAATCCAAGCAAACAATCAAAACGCAGTATGAATGCACTGAAAGCACCAAAATGCTTTTCTGAACACATCCTATTTGGTAAAAAGGCACAGTAGTCCAATAGTCCAATCATAACATTTCACTTCCTTCGTTTTTTTTGTTTTCCTCCTCGTGATAGCAATAAAAACCACAAACAGCATCTTCCCAATCCCCTCATAACAATTGTAGGCCAAACTATGCAAGCGCACAGCAGGCGATATTCAGCTGCCCAATAAATAAATACAAACAATAAATAAATGCAGTGTCCGATCAACACATGAATAAATTAACTGTGGGACCCGAGAGTCACGTGTCTTTGAGTAGTCCGTGTTTTTTTTTCCACTAGCTGGTCTTTTAAAAGTCTTTCTTGGATTTTCGTGACACTGATTGCCGGTCAGTTTGACATCCGATTCCACAGCATGACAAGACAAGTTTACCTCTGATCGCTGTGATGACACACCTCTCGACGCCAAACGTCCAAACAGTTGTTGGATTGCATTCGTGAGTTGATGACATCATTTTTTTCCACAGTCTCAGATGACTAACACACCACAAGTACAGTATAATGCTGCGTTCTGTACACTGCGTTTCTCACATCTCTAGCTACAAGATTTCCAAGGACTTCAAATGTCACGCCAGATGCCTCAATTCTATCTACAAGTGGATGTAACGTCAAACACGTCTGCTGCTGTAAGACTAGCATCAAATTCAGCTCACCCTGTGTTGCTCACTCTGGTTTGAAGTTACCTCATCACAGTAAACCCTGGAAGCTTTCATTCTGAATATTGACATCAGCCTTTCTAATTTCTGATCGAGTACGTCCCTCAAGTTAGATGCCGAAACAGTACTCTCGGAATATAGTGATTGCTTTCATGCGGAGGAGAAACTATTATTTGCTTTTTGAAAATTCTTCAAAATCTCTCCTATTGATCAATAAGCTGTAAATAGCCTTTCAGCTTTAGGCTTTCTTCTTTCCTATCCCCCTCAACCACAACTGCTTTTGTGCACCTTTAGCTTCTTGTGTAATTGTGATCATCAACCCGAACTGATTTGATTCATTTAAACACGTTATGTCCTTTTTGAAATATCGGTTGCAGTTGTGGTTTTGATGAGGGGTTTTGTATGATCCATCATTTGTTACCTACAATTCTTTCCTCCCCTTCCTCCCTTTAATGCATCTATAATCACAGGCCTGCAGCCTCGTCCCTTCTTCCTCAGGCAGCAGCTTTCAGCCCGGTGGTGTAAACAAAGCGAGGCTGCCGGCTCTTTGCTTGTTCAATGCATCAGGTCTCCAAGGGGGTGGGGCACACCTCGGGCAAAGGCGTAAGCGTGACTTGAGGACTTTGACTCTGACATGTCTCGGCGGTCTCGCTTACGCTCTGTTGTCCAGCAGTAGGCTGGCTTTGGCACCGGATTGGCTTCTTCAGATTTTTGGGGTGCTTGTTGTAGGGTGTGGTGGAAGAGATGGAGCTGTCTTGCATGGCTGGACTGCCCCTCCGTCCAGGTGGCAGGACGGCAGCGACAGGCTGGTTTTCATTGTTACCCGCCGCTGTCGTGCCCTTGTGTGAAGGGCAGGCCTTTCGCGGGGACAGGATCGGGGCGACGTGAACCCAAGTCAGGCTCGGCTCAGAGCTTTGACCCGCTTTGTATTTTGATTGCTTGCCTAGTTCCTCCCCGTCACTGTCCTTTCCCTTTGTGTCCTCATTTAGCTGGCTGTTACCGGCCACATCTGACGACTTTTGGTTTGCATCAGGCGCCAACGATGGAGAAGACGGGCCGTTACTTTTGTCGCAATCTTGCTTCACCTTCTTCTCTTCCGCACTGATACGAGGGCACTTGAGAAGCACGGGGGAAGGCGTGGGGGAGTCCGTACCTGTCCAGCTGAGTCTGCGCTTCTGCAAAATGAGCAGGAAAACATAGTTTGCACGTGAATATACAGTTCAATTTGTGGAGGTGTTTGGTGTGTGCACAAGTAGACTGAATGCGTGTGTTCTCACCTTGACGGGAATGTGCAACTGATCCTTGTGCTTGTGCGGCGGGGTGGCGCTGGAAGTGTTGTGGGAGGAGCGAGCAGGGGATGTGGCGACGCTGGAGGCCACGGAGACGGGCTGAGTGTGGATCTGAGGAAACCAAACCTTCAGCATCACCTCCACCTGGAGCAGAGTGTTCAGGTACTTCTCCCTACAAAACATATTAAAAAAGAAATTTAAAGTGAGGAACAGATGTCAATGCTGTTGTGTTAAGGCATAGGAAAACATCTGGACGTGTTATGGTCCTGCATAAAGATTTAGATACATTTTCTTCTGAAGTTTTTCTGCACTGCCAGTGAATGCTGTAACTCTACCTCCCCCAAAGACTGTTCAATAAAACATGGACCAGGAGATGAGGCTTGAAATGGAAGGCTATCTCGCTGGTCCTTTGTTGTTATAACTACAATTTAATAATCATTTACATGCTAAAATCCAACTAAGATGTAGTGTGTAGTGGTGCAGATAGTTAGAAACACTGAGGGTGGATGGTGGGACAACGTGGGCGACCTCTTACCCGCTGTTAGGTCTCTGTAAAACGCCCACTATCCTCTGGATTCGATCCATGGCGACGCTCTGCTGGAAACTGCTCAAACCTGTCAATCAAAAACATAATCCCCCAGTCGGCATATGTACTGTAACACTCCACAGTCACGAAAAATGCATGCACGTGTAGACAGCGTCTCTTTCTCTCTGACACACACATGCACACACACCACTTTCACTTGTGATATCAGTGAACTCTGATGAGTCAGCCACAAGACGGTCGCTTCACACGCTGCACTTTGGGCCACATCAATAGGCTGCGTCAATACAGACTGCCGCTGCACAAAGGAACACTCTCTCTATTGAAATGGACTGAGGCCGCTCAGATCATATAAGCGTCTACAACTTTCGCTGCCAGTCGGCACGCATGCTCGACTGAAAGCAGCGATGCAAGGGCGCTTACCTCGATCGAATCGGCCCCTCTTCAGTCCATTCAGCAGCTCCAACAGGGGCCTGACGAAACCCCGTAGCTCAGCACACTGACAGAGGAAGAGGAAGAGAAGATAGATTACTACAGAGTTTGGGTTAGGCCTCGCTGTCTGACTCAGTTCGCTGGGCTTTCCTCTGCAAACATTGCTCTGTCATCACTTACCTTTTGAGCAAACAGCAGATCTCCCTGTGATTTTGGTATCTGGCTTGAAGGATTCGCCTCGTCCAAACCGATGCGAGCCGCCTTGCTGCCGCCGCTCTCCGACCTGTACGACTCGTCTTCCTCTTTATCCGTGAAGCCGTCGCACGTCCACTGGGACCCGGGACTCTCCGACCCTCTGTCTCCATTGGCCGCGACCCCGCCCACGCCACCGATGATGACAGAGGGAGAGCTGTCTGTCAGGAAGACGTCTGTGTCGTCCTCCGCCTGCTCCGAGTCGCTGAACAAGAGGCTGTCACTGGAGCTCAGGGAATCGAAGGAGGGCTGAGAGGAAGTGCTGCCCTGGGACTGCATTGCTGTTGGGGCAGAAGGGTTTGGGCTATTAGAACAGCTTAGAAAGAAACAAAAAAAAAAGACTCAAGACCAGCAAGGTGTTACTATTGTGAGAGCAAATGGAGACAGACAAGGAAACAAAATCATAGCAAAAAAAAACTGCTTTCCATTTGGCAACACTCCATTTTTCCACCCCCCTATCTCGCTACCAAAAATAATAACCCCAATTACTCAAAATGGTGGGTATACCAGTGCCCTAGTTTAACATGGTGCAGAGTGGGACTGGGGGTAGGCAGTAGGCACACAATGGTAGTGCATGTCTGGCTCCCATTGAGGAGATTGGAGACTGGAGGAGAGTAAAACGTGAGGGGGATGGGAGCTTGTAGAGTAGTGAAATCAGAATAGGCAGTCTCTCTCTCTCTCTCTCTCCCACTGCCTCCGGTGCTCTCTCTAGCCCCTCCTCTCTGTCTCGGGCTTGCTCTCCATCCCCCCTTGGATCCACACACACACACACACACACACACACAAACCTCTTCCTCTACGGCTGTATTTCTGTATGCCTCTCATCTCTCTCTCTCTCTCTGCTCTCCCCTCAGCTCATCCTGTTCGTTATGCACACAAGCCTGGTGCTCCTCTTCCACAGACCAGCCCTCCTCCTCCTCCTCTCTTACTCACATTTTACATTCTGTATTTCTAGCCATGTGCCTCTCTCTGCTTCTCTCTCTCTCTCTCTCATCTCCCTTCTTTCTTTTGGCTCTCTGTGTAATCTCTCTCTGAGTGGTCTTTGATCCCACCAACACAGAGGGGGGAGATTGGAGGGGGTCACATACACATAATCATCATCAACACAGAATTATCAATATGAGAAGTCTAAACTCGCTCTCAGACAAAGAAGAGTGACAGATTTTTTTTGCAGTGTGGCCACACAAGAACTACTCATCCAGTCCACACAATGTCTCAATTTCAGGACATTTTCAACATAAGCTTTTTACAACAACAAAATTACATTTAATGTGTGGCATCCCTTCAGGCATCCTCTTAAAACCAAATGTCACGTTGTTTACATGCATCTGCACGAGTCTACTGAAACAGATAGTGGAAGTACACTAATTAAATTCATTCCTATTTTTTTTTTTCTCCATGCCCTCTGTGGTTTTAGTTTTGGTGGATAGTGATGGGGATGTGGATGTGGATGGGGATGGAGTGGTGAGTGGTGAGTGGGATGGGGTGGAGGAGGTTATGGTGCATTTGTCGGTCGGTACAGTCTGCACAGGTAGGCATGGACCATGAGGCTGCGTTTCAGGTGTTGGCTGCCTGTCTATCTGTGTGTGTGTGTGTCTGCGCACTATACCACGATGCCCACAACAGAAACTAACACATTCTTATACATCATGTTCCACACAACAACAAAAAGCATTTAAAATATCAGAAATAAACCCGGATGACACATTGACAACAATGTAAATATAAATGTTATAAATGTAATCTAATGGTTTGTAATCATTACATGATAATAATCTATTAACACAAAATAGATGGGAGCAAAATAAGCCACGTGAGTAAAAAAAAAAAAAAAGCTTTAGGCTATAATGAACAAATAGTGCCGGCAGCAGCAGGATACACAGCGGGACAGGAAATTCCTTTAGGCAACTTCAGGAAACGTTTAGCCATAATAAAACACAAATAATGAAGTTAGTGGAGATAACTCACCTTCAGTAATGTGATGATAAAACAGCAGCTGCTAGAAACATTAAAGGCTCTTTCTCCTGCTTTGATAGGACAGATCCGTCAGTAGACTCGGAGCTGGAGCAGCATCTCTCTCTCTCTCTCTCTCTACAAACTCACACACCTCCCTGCCGGCCGCTCCTCTGGTTGTGTCTGTACGAGCTGCTTCTCTCGCCAGTTTACGAGCGTCAACATGTGCGCGGATCCACGTGCCCACGTTTTACGCGCATCCTATTGGCTGCCGGCCCGGCGGCGCCGCACGCTACTGGCTGCTTCTCCCAGCCAGTGATTGCTTTACTCGGCGCTGATTGGACGGATACCCGGGCACTCACGGTCCGGCCCACTCATGTGTCGCCCGTGCTGCATGGAGAGTCGAGGCAGGGCTGCTCTACTACAACAGAGAGAGAGAGAGAGAGAGAGAGAGGGAGAGAGGGCGAGGTGTGTAAACACGCACGACAGCATCGGCCTCCAGAGATCCACAATATGTTCTATATGCATCTGATGCATGAGCTGTATTTACTGCCACACCTCCTTACACTCACTACCACAACATTGAAGCAGAAAATAAAAAAACATTATTATGTATAGATGTAGATAGATAGATAGATAGATAGATAGATAGATAGATAGATAGATAGATAGATAGATAGATAGGTAGGTAGATAGATAGATAGATAGATAGATAGATAGATAGATAGATAGTGACTTTATTGATCCCGAGGGGAAATTCAAGTTTCCAGCATCACAGTTCCATACTGCAAAACATGTCAGTAAAAAGGCAGTAAAAAAGTTAGTTGTGCAAAGTACAAAAAAATATACCAGATATTAAAATACAAGGATGAAGAAAACTGTTAAAACTGCATATAGTGCAGGGTAACAGTTGTGATACAGGACTATTAAAAAAGTGAATATAGTGTGCATGTGTACAGTATGTGTTTTTAAGAGTAGATATATATGTCATATATGACCATCTAGTCTCATTCAATGCCAAACACACCCATTATCCACATCACTCACACACACACACACACACGCACACACACACATTCTTCACATGCTTTTATCCCATTGTCTTGTTTTTGTCTTTTTATATATATGTCCCTGCACATGTCTTCACTTGTTTTGCAATCACTTTATAACACAATAAAAAAAGAAACCTCTTGCAACCCATCACCAGTGATTGGGTTTAATTGAATAAATGCATGCAGAACTATAATGAACACCAGCAAAGTATGGTTTAGTTTTTCTTCTCCATGCTGTTGAGAATGATGGACCTCTAAGCTTTTACTCTTCATACTTATTGATAGAACAGACTTAAACCTGCAGTAGACTGAATTTTTTTGGCATCATTGGGCAAAAATTCCATAATAACCTTTCAGCAAATTATAATTCAAGTGTTCTGAGAGAAAACTAGACCTCTGCCTCCTCCTCCACCTCCTCATGGCTCTGTTTTCAGGCTTTAAAAAAAATCTAGCCTGTGACGGGAGACTTCAATCACAAGTCTTTTTTTTTTTTTTTAGGGCTGTCAATCGATTAAAATATTTAATCGCGGTTAATCGCATGATTGTCCATAGTTAATTGCGATTAATCGCTAATTAATCTGTTCAAAACGTACCGTAAAGGGAGATTTGTCAAGTATTTAATACTCTTATCAACATGGGAGTGGGCAAATATGCTCGCTTTATGCAAAAGTATGTATATATTTATTATTGTAAATCAATTAACAACACAAATCAATGACAAATATTGTCCAGAAACCCTCACAGGTACTGCATTTAGCATAAAAATATGCTCAAATCATAACATGGCAAACTGCAGCCCAACAGGCAACAACAGCTGTCAGTGTGCTGACTTGACTATGACTTGCCCCAAACTGCATGTAATTATCAAAAAGTGGGCATGTCTGTAAAGGGGAGACTCGTGGGTACCCATAGAACCCATTTTCATTCACATATCTTGAGATCAGAGGTCAAGGGACCCCTTTGAAAATGGCCATGCCAGTTTTTTTTAGCTGCAGAGCGTTATTTAGCCTCTCAACAAGCTATAGTATGACATGGTTGGTACCAATGGATCCATTAAGTTTTCTACTTTAAAACTGAGGTCGCTAAGTTGCGTTAATTCATTCAGGAAATAAGTGGCGCTCAAATGAATTTGTGTTAACATGTTATTATCGCGTTAACTCTGACTGCCCTAATTTATTTACAACTGAGTCTGGCAACATCTCACCACACATACCACGTCATTGTCACCTTACAAGATTATAGTGAAATAGAGCACTCTTCCATCAATTATAGTGTAGCATCTATATATTTGATTCAATGACATGATACAACTTTAATAACCAAGTAATGCTAACACACACTTCTGTGGCTCCCTCCTCCTTTATTCAGCCTTTCTGATAAGACTATTCAAGAGTAAAGTCAGTTCTCAATAAGCCTATACCTCACTTGAAGATCCTATAGGAGCAAATACCTATGAGATGTGACATTTTCAGGAGCAGAGCAGGAATATCACACAGCTTGTGGTATGTGACATTGCCAGGAATAGGTCAACCTATTATTCCAACATAATCCTTTAACCCCATCTTGGCTTTAACTGTCAATCTAAATGTGTTATTATGTTGTTTTAGTTTTATATATTTATTGCAGTTTCACTTCAAGAGATTAGATTTTTCTGTATTTTCTTCAGTTGTCTTGTAAGCTAAACTGACAAACAGACTTTGTGACTCAAACATTTATAAAAAGGGTTGTTATTGTTCAAGTTGCACAACTGAAAATGTGGCAAAAGAGGAGTTAAAAGTAGAAAAATGGAAATAAAAACAAGGTATTTGATAAGAAATGTAATATTTTATTCTATTTTGTGTCATCGTCGCTCTTTTGTCAAAGTAAGACCACTAAAAGATAAAAATGTGGGACAGGGATTTGACCTTAATGCAGCAGGTCCATGATTCATGGTCATGTAGCAGCTTCCCCCACTACTTAAGGTTACTACAGAGTGAACTGAGTCACCCTCACATGAAACATGCAGTGCAGTATACCACCACCACTACATATATGTATAGACCACACATACACACACACATTTTCTGTCCTATACTGGTATTGGTATTTTCTCTCCTCATAAGACCTTAATTGCAGGTCGGTCATTATGCTGGGTTTTACTGGTATTTTTAGATGTGAAATGCCGGGTTAAAGTGTGAGGAGCGGTGGATGCCTTTAAGCGCCTTGCATGTTATTGTCAGGAGGGGAAGGGGCTGCCCTTCCCCCGCTATACATACAACATACACATGAACCCAATGGACTCTCTCCTCAACACACACACAACAATCTGTGTCCTTGTTTGACTGACAATGCCTGTCTTTGAGCATTGTAACTATGTACCTACCGTCACCTAGTCACCTCAACACCAGGTGAGCAAACAAGCCCCTCTTATTGTCAAAACACAATAATGGTTGACCTTGGGTAATAGTAAACCAAGGGGGAGGTTCCTGTTTATAACAGCGACCAGGTCGATAGAAAAAACTCTCCATCCCCCACAGCATTCCTCTGCAGCACGTGAACCTAGTGAACCTACCCTGAGTTCACGGGTGTTGACGACCACCCCCATCATTTCCATCTCTCCATCTCCCTTTCGTCCCATCCCCCCATCTGGTTTCTGTGTTTTGTATCTCCGTTCCCTTCTCATTATCATCCCCTCGTATTGACATGCTTGAGAATTCAATAGGAGTGAATGTGCCAAGCCTAAGCCTATGGATGGTGCTTTTGTCGATGAAGTGGGTCAAAGTGCAATGTGTTAAACTGGTCACTAATATGGAAAATACATCCTTCTTCAGTTGGGTTACTCGAGGCGGAAATGGAGTGAGGGACATATGGAATAAAAACAGATATGATGCATATAAGTTACAATAATACGGTGTAAATGATTTGTAGATTCACCGCTGAGGCTTGTGTCCTCATGTGACATGTAAGGCGACACAGTAAATGGTTTATATCAGGACGAGACTAACTGGATTGTATTCGGTTGCATTGTTTAAGGATTTCCCCCCAGAGACGTTTGTCTTGAAGCCTTACTCATTGTGAAAGTATGCAAGCGCTAGTGTAAGCACGCAGGAGTTCCTGTAAGGCCAAACGCACGAGCAGGTGTGGTCAGAGCAAGACACCACAACAGAAATCCGATCCGCCTGAGGGAAGACAGAGGCCTAAAGAGAGACTAAACACTAAACTGTCTCTCCACTCTCGTTGCAGAGGCCGAGCAACAGATCACGTTTCACCTGGAAACCTTCGGGCAGCTTGGAAACAGTTACACACTGCTGCTGCTGTGTCCTTGCACTGCACTGCACCTGTCTGTCTGTCTGCCAGTTTGTCCTCCTTCGCCCTCCTCTCAAATACAAGAATTGTAATCATTACTGGCGTACCACAGTTAAACAACTTTGACAAAGAAACAAGATGAAATCCCCCTTTCTATTGTTTATGTGCATGGTTGCAGATGCATGCATATGCCAGTAGTTCATATTTAAAGCCATGACAAGCAGGAACAGTACTATTAAATGATTGTTGTTTTTTTCAAATTTAAAGTATTAATTATGCTATAATATGTTATAATGTTATGTATATATAACATATAACATGTTTGTTTTGTTTTTCTAACGCTATTCTTTATTTTTATCATTATTATTATTATTTATTTTCTTAATTTTATTTCAATTTTGAATGTTGAAGTTGTTTTCTCTAGTGTACTTAATGAGTTTGTCTATAAGCTCATCTACTTAAAAATTGGTTTATAAACTATTGTAATTACGAACTGTAAATTGCATATATGAAAACAACCTTGAAAAAAGGGAAAAAATAAAGTAAAAAAAAAAATTATAATGTTATGTATATAATAGACTATAATTTGATCATAAATCACTACAGGCATTAACGTCTATTTAAAACGCAGTCACACTCCGTCTTCTACCGAGGCTGCAGCGTTTTTACGCCCACATTTGCGGATCCGGGACATGTGTTCATCACTATAAACAGAGGGATCTTCACATGCTGGATTTGTGAATGAAATCAGAGGACACGCCCCCCTGCAAAGACGCGACCAATAGCGTGTGAGAACGCGTTCTAACCACGCCCCAAATGGAACGCTGAGCGACCAATGGGAGGCGCGCAAAGGCCTAGTGCTGTTGCATAATTTTGGCTGAAGTGCTTCACGTTTGAGCGGGTTGGTACACAGTGTGAAGAGAGACAGACACAGAGAGAGAGACAGAGGAGGCGGAGGAGACGTACAACTGTGGATTTATAGTGCCACAGATCTGAGATATCATTTTGAGAAACATTTAGTCACCACTGAAACAAATGACTGTACATACAGAGCTATTATTGGCTTAGCTGTGGGAGAGTAACACAGTGGTTGCACCAGCTCGTGATGGGATTACAAATATTAGCCTATAGGCTGGTGGAAATAAATACAAGATTTCTTGCACAAAATAAGCCTATTACACATCTACTCTGGAACATGCACAATGGGCTATTTTATACTTAAATAAACAATTTATTTTATTCTGTACTTTCAGGAAAAAAATAATACAGGAGTTCTACAATAATTAATAATTAATAGCCTATACTCAATACTTAATAGGCCTACTTAATTCAGACTACTAATCAGAATTTATTTTAAAAGACTGTCTGTTTATCTATCTGTCTGTTATTTAAAGTCAAGATAATGGCTCTTCTAGAGTTATAGGCTACCATACACAATGCAGTAAGTGATGTAACCTTTTGCAGTTATATTTTAATGTTGAAGTTTTATCCTTGACTGCTGAGTGTGATGTTATCTAGATCAAAAGACTAGATTTTAAAGGGAAAATCCACCCTAAAAACACAATTTGAATCAGAATTAGTTTTTATTCCCAATTTGATTTTGACATATGGGATTCACCTTGGTATTTTGGTAGTAAGAGAAAAGAAAAAGAAAAAAAACGTGTACTGTAAAAGTCAAGATTCATACATATAAAATAGAAACATTTATGATTATATATATTATATTTTTTATTACATATATGCATACACACACAAATGTGTGCGTGTGTGTGCAGTGTTTGAAAAGAAGAGGATGGGGTGTGCAAAATATTGCAAAATTTGGATCAATATCCCTGTAATATCTCTTCATATATACAATTCATCTCATCAGTGCATCAAAACTTTAATTGGTGACGTAATCAGGTGGCAGTTTGCAGCAGTTCCAGTGACAATGAAATAGTGATGGTCTAACGTGGGCTCAGATTCTTTAGCTTTTGGATGTTACGTCCAAAAGATTATTCTAATGTAGCTGTGAATCACCTTTTCCCATTAAAACTACCACGGTTGTTCCGTTATTCACTGTTTATGGAGCAGTTCCAGGGTTGTAACAGATCTTTATGATATATGAAGGAATGACACAATGTACATTCAGTTTTAGGGTGGATCTTCAGTATAAGGAATCAGCCTAAAACATGTCACGTGGAGAGAGCTCCCCCTCGTGTTCAAACCTGAACAAGTCGTGCTATAACGTTCCTGTACAGTATGTTCAGTTTATGTAACCTGTTTAATAGAGACATACTGTATATCCAAAACAGAACATTTTAAGACATAATTCACAGCCAGTCTTTGTTCGGACAGAATGATGCAAGTTTATGCAATCCAATCCCACAGAGACAGTTAAAAGTTCAACATTCATAACATTACATAAACTCCATTTGGTAGTGCAGAGATCTGAAGATGAACATAACAACAGACCTTTTTCACAGCAGACATTTTGATTTGTCATAGTGAGAAAAGCGCAGGTGGTAATAATAACATTAACGATGGCTCTGTTATATTCAAGTGTTCCAGTGAGCCATGACAGTGTGACAGTGAGGCAGCATGAACAATACCAGGACCCTGAAACTAAAGCAGCTGAAAGGAATTCAGCCATCGTTCATTTTATTATTTAAATTTGTGCTTTTATTGCTGTGACAAAATGTCTCATGTGAAAAAGACCTTTAGACTCTGCACATGTCAAACTAAAATCACATACTGTATATTTATATAAACACAATTTTTGTGTGTTTGATTCTGACAAGTTTAATGTTTTTATACATTACATTACAATTTTTTCTTATACTATATATGCTATATAAGTAGCATATGGTATTAATACTGACAATAACCTGATATTTTCAGGTGGAAATGGAAAATGATATTGCACAGTGAGAATGAAATTCATTCTCACTGTGCAATATCATTTTCAATTTGTGCAATTTTGTTAGTAGTCTGTTTATTGTCAATACTGTATATACTGCTCCTATTTTTATTCTTCCTTCTATTTAAATGGTTCATACTTTGTTACACTTTGTTTAGCTCTTTTTTTTTTTACTTTGTTAGCTGATGCATCTTGTTTTTTTTGCACTATCCCCTTTGCTGCTGTACACTGCAAATTTCCCCATTGCGGGACTAATAAAGGAATATCTTATCTTATCTTATCTTGCTTATATATAATAATATTTAACACATAAATATGTATGTACATACCTTATGTATGTATCAAATCAATGTTTTGGACATGAAATACAATACACTTCATATACAAAATATACACCAGCCATCAGCCATAACATTAGGTCAGCATGGGCCCCCTGACCGGTCTGCGGCAACCCATGGAAGAAATTCTGCAAATTTATTTTGTGACCCTAATAAAATCTCTTGCGACCCAGCTGTGGGTCCCGACCCAGTCTTTGGGAATCACTGATTTAGGATCTAAGGACAGAGGGCGTCCGATGCTGAACAGATTGTTAAGCCCCCTGAGGCAAATTTGGGATTTTTTGCTATTGGGCTATATAAATGGTTGGCTGGTGAGGAAGGCTAGCTCTGTGGTTGGATCTGAACTGGACGACCTGGAGGTGGTGGCAGAGGGGAGGACGAGGAGGAAGCTGGATGCTCTCCTGGATAACCCCTCCATGATGAGCTAGTCAAGATGAGGAGCACCTTGAGCCACAGACTCATCCGCCCTCGGCACAACACAAAGCGCCTGGGTCAGTCCTTCATGCTGGTAGCCATCAGGCTCCACAACCAAGGCTGACCTCCATATGAGAACTATGAGGACTTTAGGAACTTTAAACATGCACTATCTGCAACCATTTTATATATATATACACTATATACCACTTTATAGACTGCACATACTACATTTATTTATTGACGGACTGTACACACTATGTTCACCCATTCACTCTGTATCTTTAATATCTCTATTATTGTTTTTATAATTTTTGTATACCCTTACCTCTCCTGTGTTTCAATCTGTTTGCTGACGTTGCTGCTTTGACACCTGAATTTCCCTCAGGGGATTAATAAAGGTTCATCTTATCTTATCTTATCTTATCTTATCTTATCTTATCATATCTTATCTTATCTTAAATAAATTGACTTGACTTGAGATGATTACTGGGGTAGCATTCAAGTTCATTGTCATCTGTATCGAAACAAGAATTTATACGACATTAAAGCACTGTCAATTAAAAATATAAATATTTAAACAGTATACAAGTGAAATATAAGAAGTCCAGTATATAAAAGATGTCCCTAACATAGTGTAGACCATAAATAAGTAATGTATACATATTCACATTTATATGAAAGATGTCACAACATCCAGTACTTGCGAATAAAGATATGGACAAATGAGATCAGATGAAATTTATTGTCAAACTGAAACAACTTCCTCTCACCTTGCAAGAATTCAGAAACACATTTTAGAAAGTTTAGCGAGTCAGATGTTTCTTCTCAAATTAATTTCTCCCCTTGATCAGTGCATTTTCATATAGCCCCATATATAGCTATCTATTGTATCCCATTGTTTCCCTGCAGTAACCTCCTTTTCTCAGCACTGTATTCTGTCCCTCTCTCTGTCCTCTCACCCTCCTTTTACAACAACTACTGTAACACTGAATTAGTTCTCACTCACTGGTCTCTCTTTGCATCCCTGATTTCTCTCCATCTCTGCCCACTCTTTTCCCTCTTTTCTCTGCATACTTTCTCTCCATCCCTCCCTTGCTGAGACCTGTTCTGGTGCCCTGTATGCCAGAGTGGAGCCGGCGTGAAACATCCACACTCTGGCTGTTAAACAGAGCTGTGGCAGGTGGGATCACTGGACCCAGTCCGTCTCCCCCCCTTTCCCTTTCTCTCTCTCCCTCTCTCTCTCTTTCACTTGCTCCTCATCTCTCTGTTCGCCTTTATTCATTGCTGTGTATGGGCAAGGAGGGCTAACATGGACTCTTTGGGTCTTTTTATCCTTCTAATGCTTCTGTGTTTCCAGTGGACGACTGCCCCCGCTGCTGGTAAGGTCTTAATCAGCTAAATAATGAGCATCATGTGAGATTGTTTTGCTTTGATATTGCTGTTATTTGGGTGTTTTAGTGTGAGCAGTAGTAAATATCCACAAATAACAAGTGGATTTGAGTAGTATTTGTGCACTTGTTGTTTGAATTGTACTGCACTAATGATTAGAAGTGATGAAAACATAACATATTATAGAGTTATGAGAAATATATAATATTTTAACATGGTCAGTCAAATTTAGAACCACTGAAAACACTTAAAGAAATGGCTAAAAATAAGAGTTATAGAAGTGTTCCTATTTGTTTTATTATTTTTCAGAGGAAGTTACCTGGACCTACACTGGTGAGTTCACGTTCAAGTTTATTTGTACAACAAAATATCATGTAAAAGGGAATTCAAAGTGTAGCAAAGATTAAAAAAATAAAAGAAAGATAAACAACAACATACACAGAGGGTGGATGATAATCTGGACACGTTTCATATATATTTCAGATAATAGGAGGAGAACATTTAGTAATAAATAGCATTTGATATGATTTTTGTTGGTCCTAATTCAGGGTGATTTGCAGTAATCTTGTCTGCTAATAACAAAGACAAGTTTACTGAAAAGTAGTGCAATTATCTGAATGAAACTCGGTCTTGTCACATGTTAAACATGTATCTCTAAAACATTAAAACTCTCATAAAAGCTTCTGGAAGTTGGGTAGGATTTGTGCTTTTTCCCCCTCCCTCATATCTCCCAACCCCTCTCCCTCTGTTTTCCTCTACTTCTCTCTCTGTCTGTATTAGTTACAGTTCAACAAGCTGGCATTAGCACAGCAGTCACACAGAGATGATGAAGGGGTGGAGGGAGATAGAGAGGAAGAAAGCAAGAAAAAGGCAGAGTGAGAGAGAGAGAGAGAGAGAAAGGCAGGCGGGGGGAGGCAGGTGCACGAGGATGAGGGAGATGGGACGGGATGAAGCAAAAGCATACCAAATCGTGCCCCGTATTGTTGCGGCGCACAATAACCTATGTGTTTATTGTGTTGTGGACGCACACTGGCTGCCTATGCTGTGGACAATGACATTGTGGGAATGAATGGAGCACACAGACCACCACTCTGCATGTATTCAGGAGAGCAACACCGATGTACAGTACATACAGGAGAATACACAGCAAACTGTAGAGGCTGTGACAGGAGCAAACTGGTATCCATACATAGGCCCTTTAGGCATTAGTATAATAGATACGGAGGCAGAAACGTGTGGTGCAATCTTAGACTGGTAGCCAATATGTTTAGTAAATGCAATTTCGTTTTAACGCCACTAATTTCTTTAACGCATTAACGCAACTTGTGATTTTTAGGTTGTAGCGGGCTCAGTTTTAAAGCTAGAGTGAAGATACTAGAGTCATATGAAACCAGAAAACCTAAGGAATCCATTGGTACCAACCATGTTATACTAGCTTGTCGCGAAGGAGGTTAAATAACGTTCCAAACTTACGCTAAATTTTGGCAGGGAAAAACTGGCATGGCCATTTTCAAAGAGGTCTCCTGACCTCTGACCTCAAGATATGTGAATGAAAATGGGTTCTATGGGTACCCACGAGTCTCCCCTTTACAGACATGCCCACTTTATGATAATAACATGCAGTTTTGGGGCAAGTCATAGTCAAGTCAGCACACTGACACACTGACAGCTGTTGTTGCCTGTTGGGTTTGAGTTTGCCGTGTTATGATATGATCATATTTATTTTATGCTAAATGCAGTACCTGTGAGCGTTTCTGGACAATATTTGTCATTGTTTTGTGTTGTTAATTGATTTCTAATAATAAAAATATACATATATTTGCATAAAGCAAGCATATTTGTCCACTCCCATGTCGATAAGAGTATTAAATACTTGACAAATCTCCCTTTAAGTTTTTATTTTGAACAGATAAAAAATATGTGATAAATTTGCGATTAATAGTGATTAACTATGGACAATCATTTGATTAATCGGGATTAAATATTTTAATCGATTGACAGCCCTAGTTTAGTGACATGTGTCTAAGGAGTTTAAGGAGTTTAGGAGTTTAATTTGTTTTTGGTCAAGATTTTTCAAAATGAAAGTCACTGGGATTCACAGTCCACATGAATGAGTGTGTGCGAGGCATGTTGTGTGACACATCATTGCATGATGTGGTTGTTGCTGAGCTGCTAGCTGAAGTGGAAAGTCAGTTGTTATGTTATGCACAACATTTTGTCACACGAAAGAGCAGAATTACACGGCTTCTTTCCGCCAGAGACGGACAGTTATGTAAAGTAATCGAGGGAAAGTCGGTCTCACATTCCATCGTTTCCTCATCATGCTCTGAGTGACTGAATATTCATGTGTGTGTGTTTATTCCTAACTGTATTCAGGACGGGGATGGCATGCTACGAGAGGTAGAGTAGGTGCTGAGGGTCAGAATTTTCGGCCTCTGGTTACCATGGAGACCTCCATGGCGACCAGTGGCAGGGGCCGCGGGACTCACTTTTGAAGTTGGGTCGTGGTGCAGGGCTTTGGCTGTGGAGGGTAGTGAGGGGTAAGGGGGGCAGAGAACAGATTAGAGGTGCAAGGTGGGGGTTGCAGCCACTGGGCGAACAGCGGGAGAGGAAATGTGGTATGTGTTTACATCACTCCTTACATTGTGTGTGTGAGAGAGAGAGAGAACGGGATGATTGTGTTACAACCAAACCATCATCCATGGCTGACAAACAAACATGGTACAGTACTCACATGCATTGTGGGGTTAATTTAGTCTTACTTTTTGCTCAGCTTTTTACATGCTCGTTATTAACAACTTTAACATTTGCAAAATCTGCAAACGCAAATATATGATTTATACGTTTTTTTGCAACTACTGACAGATTTTTTTGTGCCGTCTGTTTTCTAAAGCATTCCTCTCCTTGCAATTGAAATTCACATTCTTTGACTCACATGTCACTCTCTTTTTCTTTCAGCCTCTTTTCTCTAACTTTCTTTTATTATGCAATTGGGGAGACCAGTTTCTTTTTTCACTCGGTAAACCAGAGTCTGAATCACTCTCCTCTCCCTCAATTACTATCAATATTTCTATGTCCATTTTATAATTAAATTCTTCTTAATTGTTGTACGATAATGATCTATGTATGTCCATGAATTTGAAATACAGAGCATATTTTACAATATAAGTACAGTATACACATAAGTACATTAACTGATAGCTGGAGATGTTTATAGTAACCCAACTGTAACCATTCAATCTGTATATTGATTAATATAAAAATGTACAATAACTGTGCATATTGTCAACTATAATATTATGTTGTGCATTATCTAAAACTAAGTTTCTAAAATATTTACATTATTATAATTCTATTATTTACCAGGTTTTTAATTATGTGCAAATTTAAGTTGAATTTGTCCTTTAGGAATGAAGGTCGTCATTTTACATTTTTTTTCCTGCGAAGATTTGTAAGATGTTTGAGAACCATATAAAACTGCGATGAGAGGTTAATCCTCGGTGTTCTGACCCCAAAGACAAACATATTATTACCATTATTATTATTATTATTATTATTATTAATAACTATTTTTGTGTTTTTGCCTGCCATGGAAAATGACAATTTTAACAAGTTAATATTTGGTTGTAAATCTTAAAAATCTTGCTATGGGATACAATAATTCCATCCATTTGCAATACAGGAATTTACTCTAAAGAAAACGAGTGTTAATATGATGAAATAAATTATTCCTCTGGAAGGAAGGGACACTTAATTCAAAAATAATATTATTTATATAGGAAAGAATTTTAATTTTCTAATTTTAATGTCAGGCTTAGAAAAAACATTTTATATTACTTAATGCAAATGTAAAAAATCTATCATTTGTGTGACCTGTGCAAATTTTGCAGATGTTCATACAGTATATCTAAACAGAATTATAGTGTACCGTTGTCCGTGACACCTTTAGGATCTTTATGTAATTTATTTCTATATAATAATACTGAAGATGTTGGGGCATCTGGATACAACCGAGGTTGGAAGAGGTAATAAAAGGCTCAAGTGACATTCTGTATTGATTATGTTGTGGTTGTTATCAGTTGACATAATTCTTTCAAAGTAGTGCCTCGATGACCTGCCTTTGTCGGTAGCCGTTCATGTGTGTGTGAGTTTTTTTGTTTCGTGGAAGGTTCACGTCACCTGCATTTGAATTTGATTTCAAATGTAGCCTCGATAGTCTGATCCAGAGCAGCATTCATTATAGTACAACAAAAGATTTCATCTGTGGTTAGAAATGATTGAGACGGTGTTACCTGTGGTTACGGATACACACACCCCTCTATGTTTTCTCTTATGGATACCAGTGTTGACTGACAAAATGCCCCACTGAAGAAAAAACTGGCTAAATGTTGGCACGAAAAGACGTAACTGAGGTTCATGCTGGATAGTAGAATCTCCATTTAATGAAAAACCATCAATAGCAAAGAGAGCCTTGTTGATCCTTTATTATCCTAATGACTCAAAAATAAAACATGCCTTGTGTAGTCACAGATATGTTGTGTGTATACTTTCATTGCCTATTATGACCGTTGTGAAACCCTATTTTCTTATTATAAGTTTTATTAAATTCACCACAACGAGGCTGTGAACCTAGAGAGAACAGCAATAATTGTCTCGTATAATTAGGGACTGATCAATGGAGGCTTTTCACTGGAGGACTGGCAGCCAGCGGGCTGTGTGATTTGGTGACATCATTGTCTTTTCTCCTGTCAAAAGGCTTGGTGGGTCAATCTGAGTGGTCGGACTATTTCCCCGAATGTGGTGGTACTTCTCAGTCCCCTGTTGACGTGGTAACCACCCAGACTAAATATGACCCCAGTTTGATGCCTCTGACCCCACTGGGCTACAGCCAGCACGGCAACCAGCCCTTCACTCTGTACAACAACGGACACACAGGTAACTATGGCAGCAAGCTCCTAATACGACCCTCTCCCGGGTATCCGAGCAGCCTTACGCTTGTTCTGTTTATACTGCGCTGTCCTCAGTCGTAACATGGCAGAAAACCTTTTACCCCCCATTTATACATTCAGGAGATTATTTAAACTTTATGTTTTTTTATATTAATATTTAAGAAAAAATGCACTTTCTCATCATATGCCTTCCTAGTATTTCTTGTTTTGCTCTTCTTTCCATCAGTGGTGATTGAGCTGCCTGACTGGATGGGACTAGGGGGGCTGCCCTGGCTCTTTACAGCTGTGCAAATGCACCTCCACTGGGGCAGCGGCGGCCCGAGTTACGGTGGCAGTGAACACACCATCAACGGAATGAGTGCAGATGCAGAGGTATGTTTAAACAGAGCTCACAGTACGGTAAAATCCAGTTATGAATAGAGCAAAGGGGCAGTCAAGGTCATCTACTGTGGTATATAGTAGTTTTATACAAAAATATGAACTGAGAGTGTACCTCTTATGACAATTCTGATTTTATTAAAATGGAAGAAACACAAATAGATTTACCACAATGTCCAAGGCAAAATTTAAAAAGAAAAATCATTTGAAAAAGCTTCGACTATGAATCAAGATTTACAAGGTCAGAAATCCCAAGAGTAGCCTGCAACCACAGAAATCTACTTTCTGTTCATTGTTATGGAGAAGAGGATGAAAAAGTGTTAATTCTACCAAGCTAATAATGTGACATTTGTGCAGGTAAAAGAATTAAGATGAACCAGGATGCCAATTGTGTGTTTACACAATTAACTTTCTAACTTTTAAAGATAAGTGTGATTTAATTGAGCCGTTATAATTATACAAAGATTTAACAGCAGATTAAAAAATGGATTATACTGCAGATTTTAACAGTGTATGAATACATTTCTACAGGACACACATCTACCAGACAGCTACCTCCGAGTCTGAAAAATGAAGTCAATGCTGAAGTGCCTTAAACTTGCATTCTCTCTTATAGCCAGCAGGGGGCGACTCCTCTGGTTGCAAAAAGAAGTCTGATTGTATAGAAGTCTATGAGAAAATGAGCCTACTTCTCACTTGATTTATTACCTCAGTAAACATTGTAAACATGAGTTTATGTCTTCTTCCATACAGCATGATGTTCATTTAGTAAATTATGGTCCCATTTAGAGTCAAATAGACCATAAAGCAGGGGATGCTTTAGGGCGTGGCTACCTTGTGATTGACAGGTCGCTACCATGGCGTTGTCCGGTCAGGGAGTTGTCCGTGTTTTCGTCTTCCAACTTTAACCCTTTCACAGTGTTTTCAGTTCATGAAAGTTAATTTCAATATTTTGGTCGCCTAAAAAAGTCTTATTCAGCGTTCGGTTGTACTTAACTCCAGCTCTCGTGTCATTTCTGGTTCCAAAAAACCAAGATGGCGACAGCCAAAAACCAAGATGGCGATGGCCAAAAATGCTGAACCCAAGGTTTCACAACTGTAGTCCACAAACCAAACGGTGACTACGTCCATGCAGTCTATGACATCTACACATGAGGTGGAGAAAAAGTATCTCTAAGAAACTTCCATTGTATTGAAATGAAAGCTTACATTCATGCTAAGTAAAGCAGTCAGCAAGCAAAGCCTGATGGAAGACACATCTCTAAACTTTGTGTTCATATTATTGTGAAAATAAGTCGGGAAGACCAAACGCCACAGCATCTGACCAGTTAAAAAGAAAAAATGGAAGAAATGAACGTGAACTCATTTTAATCTGTGTGAGCTGCACTTTGACCTAGCTCTTTGACCAAGTATGAACTTGCACAACACTGACCTCCACCGTAAGCTACTGAACAATGTATGCTGAAAGAGAGGAGCAAAGTTCACCCAAGGAATTACACATTCTTATCAGAAAGCTGAACAATAAATACTGTTCAGGAAACAGCTGTTTACAGGCGAGACAATGTGTCAGCCAGAATATTAATCCTGCCACGGATATGTCTGACCTCTACATTGAAGGTCTCCATTCACAAACTTCACCTCATCATCCCTTGGACTTAGCATGTCAGTTAAGGACGAAGCTACGGCGGAGGCCTTTTTACAGACGCCCGTATAATAACCAACCATGGCTAAAAAACAACGAAGCTCAGTTCGGGTGGTTGGAACAGGGAAAGCCACAATACACTCCACCTTCGTCTGAGCAGGACAAACCTGACCTCCCCGCAAAACCTTCCCAAGATCCCAACCCGCTTCTTTCAAATGACAAAACACTGTATACAATTGCTGCATATGTTCAACCCACGACTCAGAACAGAAAACCAGATCATCAAGATACTCTTCACAGAACAGCAGCCCAGAGAGAGAACAACATTCATCGAATGCTGAAAAGTGGCTGCCGCATTACACATGTCAAAGGTCATGACCGTATACTGAAGAAAGTCATCAGGCATGACCAACACAGAGATCTCCTTCGCACTCTCAGTCAACGCCAATATCCCTTCAATAAGTCTAACTTTATAGCAAATCTAGCGCATCCCCAACACGATCCACACAATCCTCCATCCGTGGAAGAGGATAACAGTCAGGTTTTGTGACACTTTTCGCAAATCTGTACGGATGCAATATTCACCATTAGCTTCATCACCAACAAACACGGGGAGCTCCACGCACTACAACTGGACTCAGCAATATCATGCTGTACCATATCCGCCATCTGCTTCGTAAGATGGCGACGTGTGTCTTGTTTCACTCAATATGGATGCTGTTAAATGGGCTGTGGGTCACCCACATCGATATCGTGTTTCAGCAAGGGTGTCCGAGAAGGAACATCAGCAAGTGTTGCATTAGATTCAATTAGCTCAACCAAGCTTGAGCGCTGCGTCACGGGAACATGAGACAAACAAACAGGAAGGTGCTGCAAGATCTCAGAGTCTGACATTTATCCTTGAGTCAAAACCACAGACAACCCCCCGTCACTCATTTCAGCACCGAGCAGCGCCCCTGAGACTTTACCCGCTACAAGGCTAACAAGCGGTGTAGCAACTTCAGCACTGGACAGCACCACAGAGGCCACAGCAAAACTCCATATCCTGCCGCACCTGTTCCCTATCATAGTTAGATTTTAACTTATTAATATGACAGAGTCAAGTGCTGAGAATATGTATATAAAGACTGTATATAAAGATGGACGACATGACAGCTCCCCAAAAGTGAAGCCAAAACATCTCGATCGCACCCAGGTGGCTGGCTGCAGTATAGGTCATAAACAACAAACTAAAAAGTCAAAGTACACATCAAATAATTTTTTCCCAAAGATGTTTTTTGCCATTTCAGGTAGTTCTTACCATGCTGATGAATGTTCAAATGTTTATTTTTCTGATAAGTTTGGTTTTAATTAGTTATTTGATGCTGTAAAAAGGGAGTGAAATGTCATGATTGGCAGCTGTGAGTCTCTCTCGCTGACCAGCTGCAGTCGCGCTCGGCTCGTGATTGGTTCGGACCGGTGACCTTGGGTGACTTTGGCTTCACTTCTGTACAGTGGGAGGAAGTGGAGACGAGTCGTCCATCGTCGGAACGTATCGGCCGAAATGAAATGTCACAACCTACCGGCTATCGTCCGACGATGATTTGATTTTCATTTATTTAAAATTAGTTTTTAAACTGGCTCCTTGTGAAACAATCCAGTCGTAGACGTCGTCTCTCAACGTAAGTTGCCAATCAGACTCTAAACAATGAGCAGCGCACAGAAAAGGAAGTCTTGGCCCGGATATCCGCTGGCTACACTGGAAACCAAGAAATACAGCCCTTTGCCTCCAGAGGCTTACCCGCCAATGACCAATGGGTTCTGAGATTGACCCAACCCAAACAAACCAACAGAAGACTGATGGGCCGGCCAAAGTTCACGAAAATAAGTTGAGACACCCAGCCCTAAACCTACATTAACCTACTGTAAACCCAACAGAAATAAAGCCAAACAGAAAAACAGGACTACTGGACACAACAAAAATACAAAGAACTAACAAAAGCCAAAGATCTAAATCATGTCTAAGCACCGACTGGTGCTGCTGCTGAGGCAGGAAAGTGAAGGAGAGAGCGAGCCAAAGTTCCTGCCCCCTATTTATTGGTTTCCCTCAATCAGGCCCGACCAGACACACCTGAGAGAGAACACAGGAAAAGCATGAGTCAAAAGCATGTGCACGCCATAGCCAGTAGGGGGGAGCATGTAAGAGTAGGCCGAGAGAGGGGTGCAGAGACAGACGAGAACGTTTCAGGTTAGATTGCTGTTGATAAAAAAAAAACATGAAGACATAAAACTTGTACTGAATAACCTTTGTAGGGAAGGCAGAAGATGGAGAACGAGTAGAGAAAGAATGGTGTACAGAGGGCAGGTAAGCCATCTCAGCATCTCAGTTCCTCTCCATCTGTCACTGTCCACGTTTGCCAACACAAAGGTTTCTTCAGGGGTGAGCAGTTGGGAGGCGAGAGGGAATTAAACGGATTAAAAAAGACAAAAATCACGGGTCGATGAAATGATATGAAAAAAATATAACAAACAACATGAAAGAGGGGACAAATATTAGTAAAAAAAAATGGAGCCTGTCATGCATGAGCGGTGTTATTACATAATGAGACAATTAAGCTCTTTCTCATTCCCATCAGTCTCCTCGTCCTTTCTTCGGTCATTCACTCAGAAGGAAAACTGAGTTTGCACGCAACTTTCCCTCTACCAGTCTCTCTCTCTTCTTTTAACCCTCAGCTGTCCTGAGGTTAAACCAGGACGTCTTTCTGAATGGACAAACTAACAGTGTTCTTCCTCTCTCCAGCTACATGTGGTGCACTACAACTCTGAGCTCTACCCCAACGTGTCCACAGCGATGACGCAGAGCGAGGGCTTGGCTGTTTTAGGAATTCTCATTGTGGTAATAAAAACAAATGCTAACAAACACTAGCATTAGTGGTATTTTGAGCAATGTAATAAACATTTAGGCCTGAGTTTTGGTTTCCCAGACAGGTGAGGAGACCAACCTGGCATTTAACAACATCCTCAACTACCTGAGCCGCGTCAGACATGCTAGTAGGTCTACTTGAAATTGAACACATCTTGCTGTTTGGCAAACACTTCATTTACATTTTCTCTCACTACTTAGTAATTAGCAGTTTCCATTTTCATTTTTATTACAAAATATTATTTATTTAGGCTACATATTTTGTTCTAAAGCACAACATGAATGGAAACACATTGCTTTGGGGATTTTAAAGTACTGATGAAAAATTGAGGATACTTGGCTCCAGCAGTGGTATAAGCAGTATAAGACCTCACATACTCTTTTTCTCCTCCTTCCTCCCACTGGCAGACCAGAAGGTGTCCATCCCAGCCTTTGACATCAAGTCCCTCCTCCCGAAGGATCTAGGACGCTACTATCGCTACAACGGCTCGCTAACAACGCCGCCCTGCTACCAGAGTGTGATCTGGTCACTGTTCAACGAGAGGGTTCAAATCTCAAAGGCACAGGTAAAGCTGAGACTCATCTAAAGTGTACAGAAATGGATCACACAAGCCTGAACTCAATGTTCACCTTTCATGTAGACACTTATTGCATTTTTGATTCATGATGGATCTTCTATAAACAAACTGATCCAACATGCACTGAAATGTTGTCTAATGCCTCAATAAAAGATGAACAGCTTTTTGTAGTGTCCCAACACAGGCTCTCTACACAACTGTCATATTAAGCCTAGTACTCTAAAAACCCTTTCAGAAGTTTAAAGGAGTACTTCACCAACAAAATGACCATATGTATATCAATAACTCATTCTGTGTTACCTTGAATTCTTGAAGAAAATCTTAATTTTAACGCATCTTGAATTTCCCTTGGGATCAATAAAGTTACTATCTATGCCTCCACGGTGAACGGAGAATCAAAAGACAGAGAAAGGTCTTGATGAACTGAAGTAGGGCTATCCCAAATACCATTTTTTGAGAAATATGTGAAGGTATTCGAAGCTTTGCAGAAGCATTCAAATACTGATTCGGAGGTCGATTACCATGGCAACAATCGAAGCTTCGGAGCATGGGGTCAGCCCTAAATTGAAGTAAATGGGGGCCGCGTGAAACAAGAGCAAAACCATATCAAAACATCCGTTTACAAACTCTCACACAACTCGTGCAGTACAATCCAAGTCTCATTTATACAGTCGTACGCTCAGTACTTACCAAACACATTCATCTTCGCTAAAACCTTACTATTTAAAACACTTCCGCATAAACAGTCTTGCGCTTGCGCGCTACTCATCCGAAGTGTTTTGAATAGTTAATTATCAAACCACCAATGAGCATATCATTTCTATTCTGTCATAAGAAATGAAAAAAACTATGCATTCTCTGATCGATCATGACCTGACTGCAGCAGAGATTGAAATACAGTACACTAATGTGCATTAGTGTGGGTTACTGTAAACTGAGAATTTTCTTCTCCTTTCCCTTGCATTGATGACATTGTTGGATTTGCGGTAATGTTTGCTGTCAATATTGATTAAGTGAAGCAATTTTTTTGTGGAAGATTTTATTTTATAAAAACTTTTATATGAACTCCTTTTATTAGGATGTATGAAATAAGTATAAAGTAGAAGTAACATTATAAACAAACTCTTTTGAGGTACTTCTTAGTATAGGAAATGATTTGCACGTCTATTTATGAGCAAAACTGAATTACTGATATTATTCAACAGTGGAGAAAAGTAATCTAATCACTACCTACAGTACATACACTGTTAGTGTCATCGTCCCTAATTTAATATGGAAAGCAGTATCCACTGCTTGTTAACATGACTCGACATTTGCTCTCTAACATCAGTGACTTCCACTATATTTGAACTACATTTTGACTGTGTGTTGAGGTTTCACTGCTACGTCAGTCACTTACTTTCTGTTTTAGTCTCAGGACTTTTTTTCTATCCTTCTCCTCTTCACCTCTCCACTCCAGCTGCTGAAGATGGAGACGATACTTTACTCCAGCAAAGCCGAAGATCCAGACAGGATGCTGCTGCAGGACAACTACCGCGCCACACAGCCGCTCAACCACAGGGTCGCCTTCGCCTCCTTCTCTGCAGGTAAGACAGACAGAGAAGAGATAATGTATCATTATGCTGACTGCTGATATGAAAGATAAGCACATGCTGTGTTGCCTGAAAATTACTTCCTTAGAATCATTTTTTGTTTTTTCAAATATTACCTGATTAGTGTAATATACGCCAAGTACATTCTTAGAGTTTATCCTTTCAGATTGCACAAATGTGAGGTCGCGAAAGGTCAGTTAATCTGCTGTGAACTCGAACAACACTTCTACATTTGAGGATTGTAATGCCAGCATGCTGCTCGTAATGCCACAAACCTCGATAATAAGCCAGTGGGTGGCCATGTGGACCAAAGCTAGCAATTAGCACAATCCATGCAGAGAATGAAAAGTGGAATGTGAGGGAACATGTGGGAATATTAAGGATTACCGGTGAATTTGAGTGAAAGAGCCTTTGGACGGAAGGAATAGAGAGAGAGAAAGAGAGAAATGAAGGGGTGGAAAAACGAGGGGGACGCAGTGTTTGTTTGCGAGCTGATTAGAGAAAAGGATTTGCAAAAACTAAACAGGGACTCCATTGTTATCACAAGAGTCTAACTGAGAAAAAGGGGAGAGGAAAAAGAGACACAGAGAAGTGAGAGAGGGAGACAGAGTGGTAGACAAAGACAAAGGAGAAAGAATTTGTGTAAAGTCCTCATTGTAGTGAGTGACTGAACTGGAAGGCCTGTGATATCAGCACGGCTGTCAAAGGCAACAAGACTGACTCGACATTAGGGCTGTGCATTGGCAAGAATCTGCCAATAAAATACGTATCATGATGATACAGGGGTAACGATTAATATATTGTGATATCATGTGATTTTTTAAAATCTAATTTTAGGAAAACTGTCATAGTCTAAAAAACACACCATTTTTAGAATAGGCAAAAATAACAAATTTATACGGCATGCTAAAAATGGCATGGTTTTTGCCCAAAACTGCATGAGATTATCATAAAGTGGGCATGTCTGTAAAGGGGAGACTCGTGGGTACCCATAGAACCCATTTGCATTCACATATCTTGAGGTCAGAGGTCAAGGGACCTCTTTGAAAATGGCCATGACAGTTTTTCTTCGCCAAATTTTAGCGTAATTTGGAGCATTATTTAGCCTGCTTCCTGATAAGCTAGTATGAAATGGTTGGTACCACTGGATTCTAGGTTTGGAGGTTTTCTTGTTTCATATGATGCCGGTATCTTCCCTCTAGCTTTAAAAATGAGCCCGCAACAACCTCAGAAAGCTTGAATAGCGGCCAGGCCCGATGGCCGATACAGTGTGATTTTTCTAACGATTTATTCAATCTCTCATTTGTTGTAGAATCAGGGAAGGAGCTCACTCCTGGTAAGACTTCATGTAATTTTCCTGCACGTATTTTGCAAAAAACAAAGTAACCACCTGGCCGATGCTACTGATGATCACATCGATACTTTAAATAATTCAACAGCTCTGTATTTTTTTCTTCTGCAGGTGAAGTCACAGCTATAGTAATAGGAGTGATGTGCGGCTGTGTAGGTCTGGCAGTGATCGTTCGCTTCATCGTGAAGACGATACGGTAAGGCGCTTCGCTGTGTGGCTCTGTCATTTCCCTGTTTCTGTTTCTTTCAATGGCTGCTGGCAGACACGCTGGCCAGTCTGCTTTTGTTCTTCTGGCTTAACTGGGCGATCTGCAGAAACTGTGGGAGCTGTCACTGTGGGAGTATCCCGTCTCTTCTCATTCTCCATCTCCTATCTCTTTGGCAGATTTTTTACACTCCTCCACCGTGAATCAGTCGTGGTAAACAGGTGGTTTACCTGATCTCAGTACTGACAAAGGACGCACAACTTGCACTGACAGTGTGACTTCATCTTCTTGTGCTTGATGGATATCCTTAAGCGCAGATCTTGGATCAATACCATGATAAACAAGGGGTTACTGAATTAAAAGGGGAATATCAATCTATCAATACTAGCATTTGTAATGCATATTGAAATACCATTTTCTTTCACTAGAAATTCAAATTAATTTGAGATTTATGTTGAAAACCTGATATAAATTAGAGTCTGACCAACACATTGGCATGGCCGATATTACTGGCTGATTGTGGCTTATCACAGATATATTGGAATTGGCATATTTCAGCAAATAGGTAAAAAGAAATGCCAAAGATATGTTTGAGGTAATACTGAAACAGTATTTGCATTTCGTACTGAGAAGTCCAAAATCCTATTCAATCATGTCTTTCACAGCTTTTTAATAACTAAATGTAAGCCATTTTTTATCAAAGAAAGTTGATCTGATATTAAGTCTATCCTCAGTGATATAAAACTTTGGGTCAGGGAACCTCTTCAATCATCAATAAGAAACAAGTGAGTAAAACAGTAGAGACATAAAATCAGTTCTGATTCAAAACACCATCAGCTTTCTTTAAAAAAAAAAGGGTCAAATAACATTATTGGCACTGGCCTTGAAACATGTGTTTGTTGGGCTCTAATAGAAATGTCAGTAAATGTATAATCCTCTTTGTAAGGTTTCAACACAACAGTTTAGAGTAACCCCAAGATCAGCACTAAGGATAATCTGATTCTCTGACCTCTGCTGCACTAACATGGCTGTTTCCCAATATTTTCTCTCATACAGTAATCAACAACGATTAATGAAAGAATGTGGTGGGTCCCACCAGTCCGTGATTTAACCTCTCCACTGCTTTTGTCAGGGGTTCCCAAAGTCCCATATACTGTATGTTCCAGTATATGTGTTATCTCAGAGTCTTTAGTCTTAAAGGAACAGCGTGTAACATTTCGGGGGAGCAGAAATGGAATATAATATTCAGAACTGTGTTTTCATTAGTGTATAATCACTTGAAACTAAGAATCGGTGTGTTTTTGTAAACTTATAATGAGCCCTTCATATCTGCATATGGGAGCGGGTCCTCTTCACGGAGTCCGCCATGTTTCTACAGTAGCCCAGAACGGTCAAATCAAACACTGGCTCTATAGAGAGCCTTTCACGTTTTTACCTGAAGGTCACCGTAGTTCTCCGACACGCTTGTGAAGCTGCGGTAACGTGAGCCGCAGAGTGCAATATAGGGATGTGACGGTGAAGAAATTTTCCTACCGGTTAATGCGACAACTCCGGTGTTACCGATTACACCGGACATTTTACAAAAAAAGGTGACGGTCAATATCTGTAGAGCGCTTACTTTGATCTTTAACGTCGGGGGGCTGTGTGTCTGGCCTCTCCGGTAGAGCTTTCGCTGCGGGGCCGCAGGTTTCAACCCGGCGCTGCTCCGCCGTGCACACCTGCTGTGACCGCTCCGTCCTCCTCACGCCGATTGCCTCATTAACGTTATGGTTCCCTTATAGCATTTGGTTTATATCAGAAATATTGCCAAATAGGCGCTTTTGCTGTTTTCGCTTCGACACCAAATCCTCCGCCATCGTCTTGTCTGTCAACTCTCTCTCGTCCTGTGTGTGAAATCTGACTCCTGCTGCTCTGAGCTGAGACTCCGTATACTTTCGCTTTCAGATTGTAGCGTCATTCATCCGACTATGTATAGATAACATGCCGCTGATACACCAAAATTAACTAAATAGGTTTATTTCTATAAAAAAAGCAAAACGACGGCGGGGGCGGTGGGCAAGTAATGTAATCGGTGTGCTCCCGACCACCGTGTAACACAGACTACCGCGGCAAGCCTAGTTGCAATCTGCAAACACACCACTAGATGTCACCAAATCCTACACACTGTACCTTTAAGGACCAAAATATGATTTTTAATTTTGTATATGTTGTTGTATAGAACTGAATTAATGTTTAAACTAAAGAGTGAGACCTCTGATCAGATAACAGTGAAATTATCATACCCCGCCCTCATCTCTCATGGTGTCTCCTGGATCCTTGTCAGGGACCTCCAGAAGGCCCCTACGTCGCCCCCTCCCTCCTCCCCTTTGGGAACCACTGGCTTTCTTAATGTCAATCAGCCGTGTGCAATTACTTTAAAATGTCACCTCACATCCTTCTATCTAATGAGAGAAGGGAGAGAGAGTGCGTTTTGAACTCTTTGTACACAGCCTCTTTGAAATGTTAAATCCAAGATGTGATTCTCTCTTTTGATCTGTGACAGCTCTACCTCTAGCTGGGACGTCCTACCCAGTAACCGGCCTGCTCCCATGTCAAGGTCAACGTAAAATCATAACCTCTGACCTCAAAACCTGAACTTCTAAGATTCCTGACCTCATCTCCTTGCCTTAACCACCCATTTATAGCGGCTTCTCCTCTTCTTTAACACCTCTCTTTAGAGTATTAGTGCTTAAAGAAATTCCACAGGCTGTAAGGAAAATAGTATTATATATATTTAAACTTTCAGGGAAGCCTTAGGTAATTCCCACAGTGTTGCCTGCGGTTTAGAAATTCTTTCACATCAGTCAATACTAAGAAGAATAATCCTTTAATCCTGAAGTTTTAGGTATGAGAGTTTTTTCAGCTGGCTATTGATGCAAGTGCACCAACAGTGTAAAACCCCCATCGACTCATGCACAACCTTCCATCATGTATTCTTTAACAAATGAGGACCTCTGCTGGACAACATAACAAACTACACTAACAGCGTACTTAAAGATTAGACTCAGTGGGAATGACTCCTCCTTTTCATATTTCAGGATGAAGGAGCCAGAGAATACGAAAGAGAAAAAACAAGACATGGCTCTGAACTCGACCTCTGGAGCAGAAAAGAAAGAAGAACCCACACCGTCTCCTCAGACTGAGCCCTAGCCGACAGCCCGGCTTCAGTCCAGACACAAGCAAAGTGTTCTCTTCTTCCCCCTTGCCAATGATCTTATCACTGATCTCCTCGGGGGACAAACATATCACTCATCACTTACACAAGACAATAGGAACAAACATTTTAAACTGGACACAGGGCAAATCACCTGCTGCCCTGATCACGTCACTCTTTCCAGTAATTTTTCTCCTGCCCAAACTCTGATGTTGGCAGTGTTGGTATTAGACTTTTTTGTTTTCAGTTTGCACGTGGAGCACTTGGTGTAAATACGTCGGTTTGCTGGCTCTGAGTCGTATGCTTGCTCTTGCAATGCCTGGGATGCATGATTGATTCATGTAAATACTTTGTAAAATATCTTTTGCTGTTCTTTTCTGTTTCACACATGGCCATTATTTCATCTTCCTGCCTTGAAGCACACTGCACTGTATGACATGTAATATGAATTCATATACCCAATGTAATATTATTATTTTTCCTTTGTCCCTGGACTTGAGCATTGATGCACAGTAGGTCGTATCAAATGAAAATCTATGATGAAGGTTTTAAGGGATTCAAAATGCTAAGTATAAACTGATGCTGAACATTATGTCTCTGATCTCAATATAGCGCATTATATTGTAAATGGAGGAGTTATATTTATGTACATGTGTTCATTCTACTGGTGCCATATATCATCTTTGTCTGGTGGATTTTTTTGCTGTATATAACTCGTCAACATGGGCACCTCATTAAATTACTTGAATGGAAACCTCGCCTGCTTTGATTTCTTCATTGTGTGTCTGTGCGTGTTGAGTTGTTTTGGTCTGAGTCAACTAAGATTTCCTTAGTCTTTTTTTATTCTTTTTTCGTGCTGAATGACTTATTTCCACAAAATTTAAACACAAGATTTATAGTGTTGCTTTTATGGGATTTTTTGGAGAAACCCAATTTCACAGATCTGTCGATTAGTCAACAAAATTGAACGAGCGTTAGTCGACTGAAAATTTCTTTGGTCGAGGACAGCCCTATTGTCAAGATCACATTTCCCAATAGCTATTTTCTAAGCGGGAAAATATTGTACTGGACTGCAACATTGCAATGTCTAGTCTGAAGCAAACCTCCACATATTGTTGACAGTTGTTTTGGCAACAACTCAAAGATATTCAGTTTACTGTCATAGACTAGTAAAGAAACCAGGAAATATTCACATTTAAGAAGCTGGAATCAGAAAATGTACCTTTTCTTCTTCTTCTTTAAAAAAAACCTCAAACTGATTAATCGATTATCAAAATAATTGCCGATTAATTTAATAGTTGACAACTAATTGATAAATAATTGCAGCTCTAATATCAATACAGAAGTGGTAGAGGATGAATTAATGTAGATCTAACTGGAATTTACCATGATTTTGATGTCACTATTTAGGCATATTTAGCAGAAAATATACAATATATTTCTATTTATACTTTATATTTAGTAAAAACAGTTGAAAGGTCAAGCCTGTAGGCTAATACACAGCGATAATTAAACTATTTCCTATTATAATTAGACTTTTCCACATTTCTCACTTCATTGATACCCATCTAACATGTGGATGTAATAGTGAAGACACATCCCATAGTCATTTTTTGAAGTCCTGATGACCAAAAACAAGTTCAAATACATAATAAAGTTACTATTTGAAGAACACATACAAACAGCAGTGTTGAAGGCAGCACACACACACATACACAGTGAGGCATCCAGAAATCGCTCCCAGGGCCTTAAAGAGGTATCTATGGCTGTAACTGGATCACGTCTCCCTATGCTCTAAAGCACAGCCATGTGGACATGTTTAAGTAGTGCACACACACACACACACACACACAAAGTTTAGACCACTTCCTTTCACACACAGGAAGTGAAATGAGGAAACGCAACTGAAGGACAGAAGAGAAAAGATCTCACACCTGGAGCTTTTAGGTCACTTGTAGCTCACAGACGCCTCCACCGCTGCCAAAACAAGGTAGTTCCTTCATCAAGCAGCTGTTTTCTACTTCCTCTCCTGCTTTCAGCTTTTAAAAACAGACGGACAAACAGACAGCCAGAGAGCTGTGGCTTTTTCTCACTCTGCTCCTCTGTTTACTTCACTACGCGTCATGTCTCCAGTTTGGTAAAGCAGAAACAGATGTAAAAGACTGGTAAGTGATGATAGAGGTGAAAGGCTGCATTTGTTCCTACTGTTGTGACTCTAGTCTTTGTTTCACTCTAGGACTGCTGGGTAATGGCTTCCCTCAGGGCTTTTGTCACTCTGTCCGTCTGTCTCCTGCTGGCTCATCAGACGTTTGGTAAAAACGACGCTCCCTGCCAGCGCTCCAAATGGAACAACGCCTACAACACCTTCATCAAACGCCACATTCGCTCCAGTCTTCCAGAAACTCTGGACCAGAACCTGTGGGAGGCGTACATCAAGAACAACGGGGGCTGTGACAGACCCACCCAGTCCTTTCTGCACCAACGCGACCTGGACAGGGTGAAGGCCGTGTGCACGGACCAGGGGGGGGCGGTGTACAAGGAAAACCTGTGCATCAGCCGGCAGCCCTTCAATTTTGTCACGGTGAGAAGTGTACCGGGGACTTGCGGGATCAAGAGCGTCCGAGAGGAAACCAAACATCTGATCCTGGCCTGTGAGGAGCTGAGTAACCAGTGCCTGCCTGTCCATTTTGAGGGAAACTCTGACAACTCAAAGCCAAATAACAACGCCAGAGGCTGCGGGGACCCAGACACCAGAGCTGATGCTCCCAGCTTTAAAATGACGTGGCTCTGGTTGTTACCTGCTCTTCTTCTTCTCATTATTTATGGCCATCAACATTAATTTGAGGAACTACACATGACAATAAGTCTCCTGAACACATTTGAGAAAAAGCTTGATTTGAAAAGTGTTTGGATTTAAAACCCAAATTTGTATTAATCTTATATCGCCAATCATATTTTTTGAAAGAATTTAAATTTTGTAAATGTATTTTTGTACCAGTACTATATACTTGTGTATCTGGGAGTATTTGTATGCTATGTATTTCACATTAAAAAGGGCATACATACAATTGCCGTACAAAAGGGATTTAATTGTGTTTAATGTGTTTACGGTATGATTTAATAAACAGAAGATTTGGAACTCATCTACAGTCATTACCACATCAGTTTCTTTTCCTCAAAGCTCACGTGAGTAGCTCGTTCAAAAACAAACTCAAGCGACTCCACCAAAACCACTTCTTTGTCAGAGCGTCAAAGTTTCCAGAATAAAACCATGACTAGTAACTAATAACTAATCGATTAGTTTGATTTAATCAACAGAGTTTCTCCACAAAGAATCACACAAAAGCACCACTTTATCTTGTGTTTACCAGAGATGTGCTCATAAGTTTCTTGGAAATAAGTCTTTCAGCATGAAAAAAGCATAAAAAAATAAATATTAATTAAAGAAATCTTAGTCGACTAAGACCAAAACAACTGATTAGTCAACTGATTGATTACGAGGGGACGGCCCGACTGAAAACTGTTTTTTCTTTCTGAGAAAAAATGTATTCTACCTTAATTTGAGAAATTCAAGTCATCTTTCTTTGCGTTGTACTCTGGGGCATTTTCTCTCTGCCTTGGAGCACATAGCCTAAATGTAAAGTAACAGTAGCTTACTGAGCAGAGTAGACAGCCAAAGGCATATGGAAGATTAGTAAATATATTACTATTAATGAGCCTCAACACGCTCTCCTCACATGCTGAGACTGCAGACACACAGATGATGGCAGTATTGCACAACTTTGTTGTTTGTCAACTGAAAGAGGTCAAAGTTGTAGTAGCCACTTTTCTATTATTTAACCTTTTTAACTGTGTTTTTAGATGTATGTGTATAACTGTGGATGTAGGCTGATGTTGGTCAGGTTCGTTTTGTTTTTTTATATCAGCTGTTTGCATCCACCAAATCAGAAATGCACATTTGAGCACACGAATCAACCAGGTACGTCTCAGATGGATGTTCTCCATCACTTTCTCGCTCTCTTTTCCACACAGATTCTTGAATGTGTGTATCCATGCTAGAGGCCTACAGTACATTGACTAATTCTCTATTCCTTAAACCTTAAATTTAATCCTTTAAAATTTAACTTTAAACTATTTCAAAGGAAACAATGTACATTAAGCAACATTCAAATAAATGTAAATGTACCCGAGTTAGCTGAGAAGCCAGTTTGATTTGAAGTTGATGAAACCAGACAGACCTGGAGGAGCTGAATCATGCATAATCTTATAAACTAGACAGAAGCTTTTGTATTTCATGAGGTTTTCCAAGCTAACCTCTTATGAGTTGGGATTAACCTACTGTTAGTAATTGATGATTAAAAAGTTGATTAAGCACAGATTTATTTAGTAAAATGCACGATGTAAGCACAATATTTATGGAAGCAACGAAGCCTTTAAAACTAGATTATAATTCAGGGACCCTCTTAAAGATAATGTAATAATGCAGGTGTTGCCTTAAATACTTTTTGCATTTGTATTTATTAGTTTCCTGATAGGTCAATAGGGCATGCAATAGGTCCAGCTGATTATGAAGTTTAAGAGTGCCCTCTGCTGGACCACAAAGCAAACTATTTCAAATGGTGTGTTGTGCTTATAGACTGTACATTTTCTAACAGGTCACTACAGTTTAAATATAAAATGTTTCCCATGTTCAAATGCAAGTTTGAATTTCGAATAAAAAGTGACATATTAAACTATTTTTCACAATCTAATTGCCACACAGTGAACCTGAATCTTTTGAGTTACCTGCTTTGCCTGGTTGCTAACCCAGCCTTCACCTTTTTCACTGTCTAAACTCTGGTAACTTTGACCTAACCTTATTTCTAAAACCAAGTCCTAAACCCCTAAAAGGCTCTGTGACAACTGGAGGTTTAACCTGTTGACTAAAAAAGCTTTTTCTGAGGCAATGAACCTGCCCATCTTTGCTTCCAAAGGCGATTATATTCCAGTGCCAAGTGAAAATAACTCCACACACTGTGATCATTGAAACGAAACTTTTGCAAAAAGTTAGTCTCACTCAAGAAGCAGATGAGAGAGAGAGGAAACTTTAACCCACCAACAAGCTCTTATTTTTGCTGCAGGATCTTAGCGTGCAGTTGCAGCACAAAAAGTTTGTTAAATTGGATTTGGTGCATCGACTGCATTATGTCTGAGTCTGAGCTGGTATTCGTGCTCACAGATGATCCCTTTGGAAAGAAAAGCAGCCCTGATCTTGTAAAGCTTGTATAACTTTCCATTCTGCACATCCTTTCCTTCTATAATTTTCTGCTTCGTGATTCTTTTACAGAGACAGAAAAAGAAAAATTGTTTCTTAGTTTATAATTCAGTTTTTCTCACAGGCCGTTGGCGAAGTCATATGATCATGAAGGAATCACAGGACATACCTAAACTTGTTATTTTTCTGTTTCCTGCCCAGAGGCACCAGGGAATGATATGTCTGCTGAGTGCTATACAAGACAACTAAGAAAAAACAATAAAACACATAAATATGTTACCATGTCGTCAGGTAATTCTGGAGACTTGAGGGACCTAAACTTGTCACTTACAGTAACAGTGACCGGAGGCTGACCTCCAGTGAAATATTCAACTATGACCATTCCTAATCCATGACATCATCATAGTGTCTCACACACACATGCACATACAGTATAGTCGCATATAGCACACATTCAGTCACATGCATACACATGCTGACTGCGGACACACGCACAATCATGGGTGAGGAAAAAGAAAAGGCGAACAACAATCGTTGACTCGGGTCAAAGAGGAAAGGCGACGAGAGAATAAAAGAATGAGTGCGGAGTGAGAGGCGGTGTGAGGGTGGAGGGGCAGAGCGGTAGGATGCAAGAAGAAGAAGGAGGGGTAACGCGATAAAAAAAAAAAAAAAACAGGGCTGCACTTTTATTGAACTTTTTTAGCGGTTTTTAGAAAAAACAAAACACATGCACATAAAACAAGGTGGAAAGCAGCGAGAGTATGGGAACCAGCGCTTGTTTTTCTTCTCGGCTTTCCACCTCTACTCCCGTCCACTGTACTTCACACATGAACATCTCTATCTACTTCACTTCCTTTCTTTACATATTTGACCTCCCTCTTCTCAACGCTTCCCTTCTGTTGTCCTCTATATCTTCCTGTTGAGCGTAAAGCAATTCAGCATCATTCAGCCCATTCAATGCTGTTTTACAGTGCTGTTGTCACGTAGCACCTCGGAGGGGCCCGTGGGCTCGTTAAACCGTAGGTGGCAGCGACCGAGTGGACAAACTGCAAAAACAGAAGGGTGGTTTGGAACAAGAATGGGACCAAATTAAAAATAACTTTCACAATATAAACTTTTCAAAAAAAGTTTTCAGTTTTCAGCAAATCTTCAGCTTTCCTCTTTTCCTAATCTAACCTCTCTCAACTCTCGCTCTCCCTCCGTCCAGACCAACTCATAACAAATGAGCACGATAATTAGAACCACAAAGACTCGAGGGGGAGGGAAGAGAGATTTTAGGAGTTGGGTAGGGTCGGGGGGGTGAAGGACAAAAGGAATAGAGTGTGAGTAATACAGGCGTCTGGGTGCAACTGCCCAGGCATCTGGAGGTTTAGTCTCATGTACACAAGGAGACTCAGCTTGACTCATACACACACAACACAAAAATTCCCTGGTAGAGTGACGAGATGTGTGTGGGCAGGATTTTAAAGAAATGTCTGACACTTGATTCCCTGTAATATCTGATTTTACCCAAGAATAATAATAAACGAGTAACAAATGTCTGGTTGATTTCAACACACACACATGCATGCACACACACACACACATTTCTGTAGACAAAGCTGCATTTACAGCATTCACACAAAGCTGACCTCGTCTTGCCATGAAAACAATGAACTTTTGCCCCCTAAACTTTTTTTTCTTTTAGGATTTTGGCAAGCTGTGATTACACACATTATATTCACAATACCTCAAGCACACAAGGGCACACTCCTGCACACTTTCAGTCTCCATTCTCTTTCTCAGTTCCTCTTTTCTTATCTTTTTCCTCTCTGATGTTTGGTCTGCACACAATTTGGGCTGTGAATTTTTGGCTTTTTGGACCCATATGACCTCCCGCTGTATACGCCTGTGAGCCCTGAGTGGTTTATGCATGTCAGACTGTAATTTTTAGAGGTCCGAGGAGGAAGAACTGCGCAGTATTTCATAAGGAAAGAGCAAAGATTAAAGAAAAGGACACCACTTTGTGTCACAGAACAGTCTTTGTTTCTTTCCTGTCCAGCTAATCTCCGCGCAACCCTTCAGATTTATCGTACGACCCCTTGGGGAGGTCCTAACCCCCCCGCTGACACAGAAGTAAATCATAAGGGGAAAATACTGTAATTCGTGACACTTTTGTCTGCATGCATGTGCACTTCTTGCCCAGTGGCTTCCTGTGAGGGTAAAGGCCACCGATAATGACTTCCAGGAGTTGGCGGTGGGGAAGACCAGGGTCAAGTTCACATCTGGGATTACCGGGGTTACTGGGGTGAGCAGTTTTTACTAGAGGTCATATGGATGATAAAGTGGAGAATGCCACTGAAGTGTGATATTACTACGGGCTGATCACACACACACACACACTTTCACATGCACAAGCTTTAACGTGTGCAGACAAGCAGCTCCTTTTCAAAAATTGCGATTGCAACATGAATGCAATACAGGCCACAACTGCAATAGGACACCACGACACTAAACATGCAGCAATTGTTGCATGAAGTGTAATATGGTGCATGTAGTTTCCCAGTTCTCTTTGGGACAATAAATAGTCTGTAGACAGAGTGGATGTTCCACAGATATCGTTCAAATCTGTGTCATTTGAATGAGGAGAGGAAATAGGAAACAATAAGCAGCACAAGAGGAAGTGAGCGGGGAGATATTGTAGAGTTCACCCCGGGGAGAGTGTTGATACAAGGTTCAGCCTGACTTGAACGAGACGGAGTGAAACCAAAGAGAGACAGAGAGAGAGAGAGAAATGGTCTCTGTCTCTCTCGTTATCATGATTTCATGTTTTTCGAAAACAATCAATTTTCAGATGCCTGATTAAATTATGGTGACAGAAAAACATATAAAAACACGAATTATGGGGATATAAAAAGTTAGAACTGGAAGTAATGATTATTTTCATCGTGGATAAATATGTTGATCATTATGAAAATAATGATTTTCTAAAGTCTAAAGTGACGTCTTTAAATTGCTTGTTTTCTCCACCAATAGTTAAAAACTCAAAGATATTAAAACTAAATTTATATAAAACAGAGAAAAGCAACAAATCCTCACAGTGGAGAAGCTGGAAACAGCAAAAGTCTGGATATTTTGCCTGATGAAGGACTGAAATGGTTAATTGATTATCAAAATAGTTGGTGATTCATTTTCCATCAATCAATTAATCAACTAAGTATCAGGACGTCCAAAAGAGAAACAGAACATTCAGCATTAATAAAGCTGTTTCTTTCTGTTATTCTTTCTGGTGTCATCGGGTGTGTTCTGTCGTGAACTCGGCCTGATGAGTCAAACATTACTGTAAACAATTCACAATACTCTTTGTTTTACTTGCTAGTGTGAATCTCTGCGTTGGCAGTTGGAGGTATCAGTTACCAAAGAGGTTATTAGTATGAGAAAGAACACAGATGAAGATGCCAGAACAAAAGAGGTGAACAGTATACGGGTGGATTTTACTTGGAAGGGAACATAAGGAAACGAAGATGAGTGAAATAAAGTTGGCACCGGAGGAGCAAACTAATACCTCTCACGCCTCCAAAGACAGAGGAGTCTCTCTTTACATATCTGTGGCCTTCATTCTTTCTCTGTTTCTCAACCTCTCCATCTCTGTCACTATCTGTTTGCCTTTGATCTCCCAGCTCTCTCGCTCTCCGTCTCTCTTTGCTGACTCACACCCTATCCTTTTCTCCGCAACAATGAGATAAAAAATGACCTGCACTCCAGTCTCTAACTTTCTCACTAACGTTTCCCCCCCCTTTCCATCCTCTCCCCTTCTGTTTTCCCCTTCTCCCTCTCTTCAGCGTGTTTGAGGAATGTGTCAGAGCAGCACAAAAGAACAAAAGCTTGACAGGAGGAGGAGGAAGAAAAAGGAGAAAGGGGGGGGGCAGCAGAGAAAGTTGCGTGAGGTAAAGGAGAGGCAGAAAAGGAAAAGGGGGAACGGAAGGGAAGGAATGAGTGGAGAGAGAAAGGTTGAGAGGAGCAGAGCACGGTCCAGTGGATCTGAATGCTGAGCGGCGCTTTGTCATCACGTGCTGACATGCAGCATCACACACATTTCAGAGCTCTTTATCAAGCCCCCCCCCTCTGGACAGCAGGCACACAAGATGGGTGAGGCTGTCGCTGTGCTATACTGCACGGCTGCCTGTTTGATTCAGTGGCCTTTGATGCATTTCTTGTTGTGTCATGGTAATATGCTAATGGCCTGCGGCGAGGCTGAAGATGAATTTTCCACAACGCCAGACGGCTCTCTATTGTGACCTTTGTGTTTGCATCAGTCACTTTAAAACTGGGGGCATGATCAATTCCCTCTTTCTGAACAGAGCATGTTCGACAGACCACCATAGCAGCAGTGAGTGCAGACTGATACTGTGCTATAAATATATATATATATCCAAGGCTTATATTCTTGTTTTAGATGTGGAGCCATTGTGCCTTTACACTGTACTCTCCTACTTTACTGACCCTTTATTTCATTGTTGTCAGAGCCAAACCCTCAAAGGGGTTACCAACTGCAAGTCAGCTGCAAAAAGTGAACGACGGGAAAAGAAACAGAGAGGATGGGAGGTTGGAGAGGAAATTACAGTTGATTTGTCTGATGGCTCACCTCTGTTGTTTGGACCAGGAGTAACTTGTGAGGACATGCTGTGACTGTGGCACGGTGTGTGGCCAATGAGGTGTGTGTGTGTGTGTGTGTGTGTGTGTGTGTGTGTGCTGATAAAGGAGACAATGTGAGCGAGCTTTGTTCACATCAAACAGAGCTGCAGGGCCCGATGCAAAGCGCTGGATTTGGACGCAGGCCTTGTGCGTAAAAGCACGTATCCCGTTACCAAATATCAATCTGAGGCTAATATCCACCTTTGTTAGCCAGTGTGTCTGTGTTATAAGTCTGGCACTGATCCGGTGTATTAGCTGGGTGTGTATGTGTAGCCTATGGCTTTTTTCTGGGGGGTGGGGGTGATGCCTTTACCTCGCGCTAATTCGCCGTGCAGTGTAGCGGATGGGATCATCCATCAAGAGTCAATAGTTAACGTCGGCTTTGTGCCGTTGCCATCCATCATCCACGTGTGCGTGTGCGCAGACATACAGTGTGTGTGTGTGTGTGAGAGAGAGAGTGTGCATGCTCTTTATAGGACTACCTCCTATGAGTAAAAGTTAATTTTTGGTTTAATATGTAGTGCATGTTGTCTAAAAAACGTTCCATTGTATGTTTCCTACAACTGGAGCATGTTCTCACATTTCCAGTTAAAGTCAGGCATCATCTCTTTAATAATTCCTTTTATATGCACTGCCTATAAGGAAAAAGCATGCATTTACTTATGTTAAACCACAGCTCAAAAGTGTTAAAATGTTGTCCTTAAAGCCCAGTTTATTGTGGCCTCATGTTGTGCAGAACCAGTATTTCTACTTTGCATATCTGTGATGGTAGTACTGGCAAATGACAGTGGAGGACTTGATTGGGGCCATCTTTTAGTGGGCCTGTGCCCCTGACCCTGCCCCACTGGCCTGTCTGACGCGCTGCTCCACATGCCCCAGCATCACCTCCTCCTCTTCCCCCTTTCTTCCGTCCGAGCAGCGGGGGTGGGGGGGTTAAAAAGCTCTGAGGAGACGCCGCCGACCTGCGCCAATCCCACCTCTTATTTTAATCTCAGCCTCTCTCTCTCTCTCTCTTTGCCTCCCTCCTGGGTTCGGGGTGTTTTTTCCTCTGACGCAGGTCCCCGTTAAATGGATAGCCCACCGGTCGAGGGCCAGAAGCTGTATCCCATTACCACCGCTTTTATTTTTATGACACACCGCCGTGGCGCACAGGAGGCTGGGGGTGAACTTGGACTCCCTGTCTCTCTCCTCACACACACACACTCTCACACTCTCTCTCTCACACACACACACAAACACACTCACTCACACACACACACACACACACACACACAAACACACTCTCTCACACACACTCACACTCACACTCACAGCAGCTCTGCCATCCACTCACTCAGTCTGCCAGTTGACTGGTTCTTCCTTCGCACCGCCCTGCCAAGACGACATGTTCTGTCAACAGACTGGCCTGGCTGACATCCTCCCTGTTTTGCACTAATAATGTTCAGCGCATTGAAGTCATTCATTCAACCGAGCTATTACTGGCTGCATCACAAGTGTGCAGACACATCACACACCTGAACATTTTATATAATATATATTAAAAGGGACTATTTGTAACTTTCAGAAATGCTTGTTAACAGCGCCACCTGTGGCTGTTAAGTCAACGAAAGTCAGTGTCGGGGTCGAGCTTGCTCGCTCTAAATAGACATGAACGAGCATCGCTCAAAACAGTGAGGCGACACACGTCAGCTAAAACCACAATATCACTCTATATTTCACCTGCTTGGCAGTAATGTTAGCTGACCAGATGAAGATCTCTCCATGAATCACTGCTGATCCTAATGTTGGCTTTTCACAAAAGCGGGTCGGTGCCGGGGCTGAAGCAGGAAGAGAAACGTTATCGCCTCCCGACTGCGCCCACAGGGAGACACCGGCACCCGGTCGGAGACGATAACGTTTCTCGCTGCGGAGCCCCGTCACTTCACAAGACACGGAAAACCTCTGTTGGTCTGGAGGAGCTGCAGCAGTTATTTCTGCACAAACGTCCACTGTACATTCACTAGATATTCTCAGAGCTACTAACTCTTCTGCAGTGTGTAGTGAGCGCGCGTTCACGTGTAGAGGTGGAGCGAGACAGCGAGAACACGCGCGGTGTGAATGAAGGCAAGCAGGCAGAGGAGCAGTGACTCCAGCCATACGCCAGCGCACATATGCGAGCGCATGGGATCCTGACCCGGTAGATTTATACGCTTAAAAAGTTACAAACAGTCCCTTTAATACAAAATATATTCACATTACAATCAAATTACACATATTACTGGGTGCATTCCATATTTAAAACACAAATATTGACAATTTATATAATTTGTATTATACTATTATTATTATTAGTAGTAGTAGTAGTAATGTTTTTTGATATAAAGTCTGCACAGGAGGTTTTTCTCCAGAGCGCACAGGACCATCTGGGCGCGGTCACTTTTGGCTGATTCAAGGTCCGCGCGTGGATGAGACGCGTCTATGGGCAGCAGCTCTAAAGTGCACATGTTGCCTTCAGGGGCGTGGTCAGGCTGGTGCACTAAGGGCACTTTGCCTGTATAGTCTGTTGGCCTGCGGGGCGTGCCCGTATAGAAAGGAGGCGTGTTCATCCCTACACAAGTAGGTTTGCTCTCAGTGCCATTCATTTGCAGCGCAGCCACTTATACAGCGCACCGGCACATAGGTGAGATCAGAGCTCAGACTGTCGCTCACTCATCCTGGGAAGAGAGCAGAAGGAACTGGACCGGCAGAGTCAAACCATCACACACACACACAGACACACACACACACACACAGAGATTCATAAGAGACAGTTTTTGTCTCAAGACGCGCACGGACCGCAGCGCACCGGCCTCTTGGACCAGTTCAATTACCTGCAGCCTAATAACATGGAGCGCAAAACCCCCGATTTCTCCGGCACCTGGGACATGAAGAGTTCAGAAAACTTCGACGAGCTCTTGAAAAAGTTGGGTAAGTGTTGGAAATTATTATTCTTAAAAAAAAAAAAAAAAAACTCACTGTGGCCGAATGAGTCAGCTCTATGGTAATTTGTTTTGCGCAAGAGTGGTTTCTTATAAAGCTTTTTATATCTGTGCGTAATAATGAGATCAGATGTGTCAGTTTGCGTCAGCTCAAACTGCATGGAGCTTTCTCAGCACATTATATTATAGGTCAAATCTTCCTCTGTGCCCATTGCACCAGCAGAGGATCACCCACTGTACTGCATGGGTGGGGGGTCTTTGTCATTCTGCACAAACCCAAAACTCAATGCTTGGCCCAAAGCCAGCCTCACTCACCCCTCATCCTCTCCTCCTCTCCTCTCACCCTTTGGCCTAACCCTGACAACACAATAGAGACAAACGGCTGCACATCTGTCTGTGCTGCAGCCTCAGATTGTGTGTGTGTGTGTGTGTGTGTGTGTGTGTGTTGAAGAGGACCGTTATGGGATGATACAGTGCCGGACAGCCACCACATTATCTGAAGTGACAGTCACCTGCTGCTGAGATTCATACTGTTTTGTTATGGGCTAAATCACTGGTGCATATGGAGTCTGGACAGGCGTAGGAGGGGTATATGTGTGTGTGTGTGTGTGTGTGTGTGTGTGTGTGTGTGTGTTAAAGAGGACCGTTATGGGATGATACAGTGCCGGACAGCCACCACATTATCTGAAGTGACAGTCACCTGCTGCTGAGATTCACACTGTTTTGTTATAGGCTACATCACTGGTGCATATGGAGTCTGGACAGGCGTTGGGGTATGTGTGTGTGTGTGTGTGTGTGTGGAGTCAGAGCCGTCTGTCGTTAGTAGCCAATTCCCATTAGCTGACTTGCCAGGGCACCTGGAATTCATATCATCACATAAGCGCACACACGGAGAGATGACTGAATGCCACCCACCCGCACACACACACTGTCCACTGCATATAGATGTTATTGAAATAGCTGTCAAGTGGCACTATTGTTCTGAATATAGACACATCACCACTTGGTGGGACTGTGAATTCCAACTTCTCTGTTAGACTGATGCACCGATTAGCGTTTAATATGCAGTCTCTAATTCTGTCTCTTTATCTCCACCTCCTTCTGCGGAAAGTGGGTGGGCTATAACAAAGGAAAAATGGCAATGTGATGATAGGGCACCGCTGTGCGCAATAGTGAGAGGGGCAGGTTCGTTTGTGCGCATTTGTGCATGATTTTGTATGGGTATATGCTTGTGTGTAAGAGTGCCAAAGAGAGAGGTGTGATACAAGTATTCATGGAGGAGGAACTGCAACAGGAATGCACGCTAAACACCACTAAGTGACACTAGTCTATCTTTCACACACAGTAAATACCACCATGTGTCATCCCTCTGCACGGGCATGACTGACGGAGAGCAATGGCCCTCGGTTTCATTGGGGGGCAAAGCACAGATGGACGCAGCCTGTCACCACCCTCCTCCTTCCCTCCATCCTCTCTTCCTTTCCTCACTCCTGCTCTCCTCCCCTTGTCCCAAATGCTTCCTCTGCCCTCTGCCCTTTGACCTCTGACCCTGACCGTCTGTCTATTTGTGTGTCCTCATGTGGCCAGGTCTGTGTGAATTTAAGCATTTTGGTCAAAAGTCTGTTCAGGTAATTTCGAACTTCTAACAACTGGTAGTTACTTGAGAAGGTTCCCAAATGGTCCACAGGCTGGGACTCGACTCCTCAGACTGAAGAGGTCAGTTTAGTGTCTGCAGGTCGGTTTGTTGCCTGAAATAATCTGGACTTCTAGGAAGGACAAATTTGTTCTCAAGCAGAGTTATATTTTCAACTAAAGTTCCTGGAGCTATAAGGCATCATTTTATAAATAGATCATCGGAAGTGGTACCAAGTTTAAGTATTTTTTTGTTTATTTATAGGTTATTTGTGTTTTAGGGCTAAATCCATACGTTGACTATAATTTTTTTATAACTTTTTATACAAATATCTTTTGTTTCTCAATAGTTATAGGAGTAGTGGTCACCTTTAAGTGATCACTATTAAATTTTAAACTGCTAAATCACTTAGTCCAAAATGACACAAAATGGTTAAAAAGGCAACGAAACCAATGATAGAAGAGAGAAAAGCTGCAAATCCCCACATTTTTAGAATCTGAAACAAGCAAAATTGGTGGAAATTAATTTTCTATTGATTGACTAATCGATGCAGTATGCAGTGGTGGAAGAAGTATTTATATCCTTAACTTAAATAAAAGTTGCAATGCCACAATGCAAAAATACTTAACTGTAAGTAAAGGTAAAAACTTTTCTAAAGTAAAAGTATTGTCAGCAAAATGTATACGTACCAGCAGATTATTTTATATATATTTATATATATATATATAAAAAATAATCACATTTTTCTGTGAATAAACAGTAATATGTTTCCGGACGCACTGAACTGTAATTACCAGGTCACTTCCTGATGGCCTTCTTGGCGGTTGGAGACGAGTAACCATGGTAACTCGTACCAACCTCAGGTGACCAAACGATGATTTGTGAGAATCATCAAGTCCAAACTAATTTAAAGTACTAGTGTTAACTATATTATGCCTATAGCAAAGTGGAATCTTATACTTACACTTAACTTGAAGTGTTATTGACGTTACAGAGCTGTCCTCCATTGTCTGTTATGAGCTTTGTCGTTACTGCTGCATTGCTTTGTGGGATATTTATGCCACCGTAGTGTCCACTGTTTGAAAACTGTAATATTTCACCGGAAATAGTATGTAATTTGCATACTATTGGTTTCATACGTACAAAAAAATCGCATATACTGTATACATGTAGTATATGCTACTAAATAGCATGTTGTATGGAATTTTGGACGCAACCCGTATGTCTGTGAAACTGGTGCTAAATATAAGAAAATAAAAAAGACATTAATAAGACACTGATTCGGGTACAGTCCGATGCCAGAGGTAACAATCAGTCTTACACAGAGTTTTACACAACACAAAATTAATCTGCACATGATGACAATGCACATAAATATTGCGTTGTATGTGCAGCACATACAGTGCATACAGTGTACAGCCTGGACATCCTGATGCAGGCTGAATGACTGTGCATTTCAGAGTGTGTATATATTTACCCTTGGTGACAGGTGGGAATGTGTGAGAGGTGAGGAGTGCGAAACCCAACTCGACGGCAGATACACGCTGGACGACGTACATACACACTTCGCCCTCACACTTGAGCCGAGATCTTCACACACACAGACCACTGCACCATGTCTGTCTGACTCCCCTCCCTCCCTCCCTCCCTCCTTCCCTCCATCCATCCATCCACACCAGTCTGCTCCTGGTTCCCTCTCTTTTCCCACACTGTATCATCAGTTTTACTGCATAGGAGTGTGCTATCTGTCTGTGTGGTTGAATTAAGGGGAATAACGCAGATTGCATTGCAGACGGTACAAATCCCCATATTAGTCAGTGTGTTGAGTCTGTGTGTGTGTGTATAGAGATGATTAAGTCAGAGGGGAATGCAGATGTGCTGGGCATGACCTCATTGTTTCCTCTGTCATCATTATTGGACAGAGCTGTGCAATGCTAGGCTGCTCCTTTTACACTGAGTGTGCAGGGGAATGCTATGAATAAATAGCAACACCACAAACACACACACACAGACAGGGCCTAAGGCCTGTGGTTATACATAGTTTGGTAAAAACTGGTTTAGTTTGCTTTGCTCCTTAGGGATGAATCCTATCGACTGCTGCAGGAATGAGTCCTAAAATTTGAAAATGAGTTAGCATTTTAGCACTTCCAGTTCCCTCGTCTTAAAGTCAATTTTGTTCACATTTTTTGAATGGGTATTTGGTTAGATGCCTGAAATAAGGTCTGTGGTTAACACAAGCTTAAGAGATTTTCACGTTTTGTTTCGTCTTTTAGTATCCCACTCGTGAATTTTGAAGCTTTTACGTGTCTTAAAAAAGGTAGTTTCTAACAAAAGGCTAAATGAGACTACTAAACATCATCACGCCGAACACTAGTCCACCTTTAGCTTAGTGACGTCAAGTCTTGCAACTGTGTAGTTCGCTTATGTTAGCTTTTTACTTCTGGCGATTGCATTCACGCTTCAAAAATCATAAAAGTGGTGGTCATTTGTGAAGATTATCATGCCAAAGTACCAAAAACATTTGTTTGCAACAGAGTTTATTTTGTGCAATAATCCAAAATCCAATGGAAAAACCCATTGACTCTTTGTTGAGGGAACCTGTGCGATGCTACCGTCCTGGTTGGCCTACAAAAATATGTCATCCTTGCAGCACTCTATAAACCAACCCTGTGACCCAAAAAAGATCTGCCTTGTTCATTCAAAGTATCCACAACAGGCTGTGGAAGAACAAGTGTTTACTTGTGTCTTTGTGTGTGTTGTCCTTTATATGAACCCCAAATCTCTTCTCACATATACTCTTTCTTACTGTCTTACGTGTGTGTGTGTGTGTGTGTTTTTAGGTGTGAACAAGATGCTGCGTATGATTGCGGTGAAGGCAGCCTCCAAGCCACTGGTGGAGATCACGCAGGACGGAGAGACGCTATCCATTAAAACCTCAACCACGGTCCGCACCACCCACATCACTTTCACTGTGGGGCAGGAGTTCAATGAGGCCACGGTGGACGGACGTCCCTGCACGGTACATAGCACTACTTTCTCTGCACACACACACGCACATAAGCAAACACACACACACAGAGAATAAATGGGCGTTTGGGGAGGCAGCTGTCCAGATTACATCAATCTGTTTAATTTGGCTTTTCATCATATTTGGACTGATAGCATATCTTTACTCCTCCCTTAGTCTCTGAAGGCCTATCATGCTACGCTACGCTCCCTCACACTGTTTACGAGCCCTTTCAACTTCCCGTCTTCCCTCCGTTTCCCCTTCTTGGCCTTTCCTGCCCTCCGTCCCTCCCTAATTCTCCCCGTTGCTTTCCCCGTTTTCCCATACATGGCCTCTGTTTGGCCGTCTCCAAAGCAAACACATGCAACCAGATGAGCGCATCACAAGTTATCACCTCTCGGTGATCCCCCCGCTCCACCTTTGTTGTTTTCGTTCTCTCATTATCTCGCTTTCCCCTCTGAATGGCGTCGTATACATCTATACATCCAACAATTAACATGTGTCTAAAGGTTTTTCTTCTTCTCTCCTTCTCTGTCCTCAGAGTCTTCCATGTTGGGAAAGCGACAGTAAGATCAGCTGTGAGCAGACTCTGCAGAAAGGAGAAGGGCCGAAGACGTCTTGGACCCGAGAGATCACCAATGACGGCAAACTGATCCTGGTAAAGCACACAAACTATCCACTGAACCAGAAATTAGATTTAGAAGCAACAAGCGTAACACTTTACTGTAGATTACAGAGCACAAACTCCAGTGTGATTTTGTGGTACACTTGGGGTATTAATGCAATTCTTAACCGTATCTACCTGTAGTGTTGTGGACATGTTTTGGGATTGAGACAGTTACATGTCAAATCAATTAAAGTATTGCTTTAAGCCTCATAAGGGCTAAGTAACTTTGCTAAAATTAAATCACCGACTTTATTTCTGACTGCACACACGCAATGTTCAGCTGCATCTTCCTACCCAAAACTGCATTACTATACCCCAGTATTTTTAGTAATTAGACATATAACAATTAAATAACAAATGAATGTACCCTTTAGTTATTTAATACTCTTTACAACATATTTAAAAACTTCTTAAAATGTAACATTTGTTTTGTAACCATGCTGTGCCCAGGATTTCATACATTTAAAATTAATTATACCTAAACTATACTGTAAATTCCCCGCGATATCAGTTACTTCACTTACTATTTAGGAATGACATTATTGTATCTCGCATCTCATATTTAATAAGTACCAGGAAATTAAAAAAAATACTTGCAGTGTATTTTTCTCTATGCCACTCTTAAAGTCTTCCTCCCTTGTAACGACATTTTTGTACTCGTAGCTTCTGGTATTTTATTATCACCCTATTTGGGCAACAAAATTACACTGTAATTTGCAGGCTATAACCTGAAGCGTTGCCTTTAGATTATATAATTATGTATTTGTGCTTAGAGTACTGGCAGAAGATAAAAGAGCTTCTGTCGTGATTACATATGCATGTACAGGCATCAGCTTGATGCCATAAAAGCCAGACATGGGAACTGATCAGAACAGGGAAAAGAAATATTTTTTCTGACAGCTACCAAAACTATCTTCTGTGAATAATAAGATGCCTGTCCCACAAACAAAACGGTATTTAATGAGAAACCCCACCAAGCTGGCACTTCAGGTTGACTGAAAACAATTTTGATAAGTATTTAAAACAATTATTTGACTAAATGCCGGTAAAGCAGTGCTGTGTCTCAATGCGCGTTCTTCCGTACTTACACTTGCTATTGAGTGCATAAGTGCGTTCACACTATGAGTTCCCGGATGGTGTACTCATAACGCTCAAAAAGTTAAGTGTGGAACACTGGACACTTCTCACCCTCAATGGTTGCCATCTTTGTTACGTAGCGGAAGGGGAGGCGCAGATAGGGGCATATTTTCTACCTTGCCTGATTCGACACAATCAAATGAGCAAACAAGCCAGCTAATATTTTGGTGGGCGACTATCGTGGTCAAAGTTGGCAGTTATGATCTGTCCGGTTGCAATTTGCCATTAAAAGGAAGAAGAAGAAGCAGTCAAATGTTGCAATCATAACTTACGTCATGCTCACTACAGCCGCGTTCGATTTGAGACAACTGCCGAAAATCACACACTACGCAAGTAAGTACATAGTGTACACAGTGTACTACATGGACGTGTACTAATGGAAGTATCCGAATGGAGACAGCGCAGTTCAACCAGAGATGACACATGCATCCTACACAGTCCTCTCTGGAGTGAATAGTTTTTGTTTTTTTTCACAAACTGTAAACAGAAGAAGTATTTATGGGGCGCTGGTTGCTTGAGGGTTGGCAGGAAGTTCAACTCCAAGTCTCCTGACGTGCTTTTAAGCACCAAACCCACAACGGCTATTTAGAAGCCAGCAGTAATAGAACGGTGTGAGTGTTTTGCACAGAGTTGCATGTTTGCAACAACAACTTTCCGTAAATGAGGTTTGTTCAAAACTGTTTGGCACAGTGAGATTATGTTGGTCTTAAGTGCTGGAAAAATAGCTCAATTTGGAGGTTTAGAGAAAATCCGCATTAATGACTTGTTCTACGAAATACTTAACTTTTAATATGAATTCACACTGAACTGTAGATAACCGTGCCAGTACTCTAACGTCCACATTCTCCTCTGTTTTCAGACCATGGGAGCAGATGATGTGATATGCACCAGAGTCTACGAGCGACAATGAACAAGAGCACTTCTCACTTTTCGTCCTTCCAGCCCCCCCCACCAGCTCGCCCTCCCTCTCCTGCGTCACCACTTGCATCTCTACGCTGGGAGATAGCAGTCTATAGTTTTATTCCAGTATCTCTGTTAGCTTCACTATGTAATACGCGTGGTAACTGTATCTAGTATGTCACATATCTACACGATGGTCTTAGGTCCTGAGTTGTCTGCCTGTCTCTCCAGCTCCATCAAACGTGACCAGCTGGGTTTTAAACATGAGAATGTGTGTTGGATTTGTTGAGTGACGGCTCATTTATTTGGCATTGTATGTGTGTGTGTGTGTGTGTGTGTGTTTGTGTGGCACCAGACGAGGTGTGAGACTATATTTGTAGATGTGTAAACCAATCTTTGAGCTCTTCCAGTTTCAGGTCAGTTTTGATGTGCCCCTCCTCTCTGTTCCTGTAGCCGCCGCCCCACAACTTTAACCTTTTCTATCTCACGCGAACATTTTATATTTATTACTACACTAGGAGTCTGATACAGTACTGCTAAAGTTTTTACTTTGTCTCTTTTATATGAAATGTGATCATAGGAAACAACACTTCTATGTGAAAACAATAAAGCACGATATTAACTCAGCCTGACGTCGACTCTTGGTCCTCCTGTACTGAAAACCATTAGGGGCATAAAAGCATTTAACAGCGCACATGTTTTATGGTTTGTGAGTGTAGCTGTGGAATATGTGCACATTAGACGGCTCCATCTTATTTTAGGCTTTCTGTCAGCTGTCTGCAACTAGAATAACTTGTCAGCCCCCCCCTTCTCTCAGTCTCTCTTGCTCCCTCTCAGTTTTTTGTCTCCCCATCCCTCCTATCCATCTCTCTCTGTCAATCATCTCTGCCCTCGTTATTCCTCCCTTGCCACGCTTCAAGGCTGAACATTTTTCCATTTGACTTTTTTTCTCCGTCTGCTCACTTTTATCACACATTTATATGTGGATCTGCTCATCCTGCAATTTTCCCTGGCATGTGAAGCGACATGCACAGAGCCAACCAGTTGCGGGAATGCCACTGTTGGACTCTGCTTATTTCCATTTCACTTGCCAGTTGGTTAAATTTGGTTCATATTTCTCTGGAAAGTCTTTGAAGGCTGTTTGACTTAAAGGAATAGTTCAACATTTTGGGAAATACGCTATGCGCTTTCTTGACGAGACTTAGATGAGAAGATTGATACCACCCTAATGTGTATACTGTATGTGTACATTTTAAACAAGAGCCAGCAGGCGGTTATCTTAGTTTATGACAAAGACTGGAAACAACTGGCTCAGTCCGAAAGCCTACCAACACCTCTAAAGCTCACTAATTAATGCGTTACATATTGTTTGTCTAATTCACACACAAACCGAAGTGTAAAAATTACAATTCACCGCGTTACGGGTGTCCGAGTGTGCCAGACTATTTCTTGTCTGGGACCTACAACTTCCTGGAGTCTTTGCTGGTTGCCAGGTAACTGTTCCTGGCCAAGAAATATGATACATTCATACGAAGTCGTGTTTACCGTGTTCACCTTAAGGGTCCATATGAACGCCTCCCTCTTGTCGTATTCACGACCTTAGGAGTGCACAATTTCTGAAAGCTCAGAGTTCATGAGTTGTGACGTGTTTGCTGATGTTTTCAGAAATGGCGGAGGCCATAGAGGTTAAGTTTTTGGTGGATGGTAAGTTAATTTATAGTAATATGTTTTGGTAAAGGAGGTTGCGCTTCAACAATGGGATTCACAGTGGAGTGCTAGACCCAAAGTCAAATAAGCATAAAAATGTGATAGGGTAGCACATCCCAGATTTCAAAATCAAGGAGAACAAAATACTAGCATTTCACTTGTTTAATTGGCTCACATCACATTAGACTACGTTATGAGGGCCAGCGATCGGCTTGAGTTTATCTAGAGTCACCAAAGTGGCACCCTGGAGGGCACCCCACATGGGTTTTGGGTCTGATAAATGCACGCATCCCTGAAGGTCAGCGCTCATTGGCATGTATTAGCTCCTTTTGCTAATACATTAGTTCCAAGCTTCCTTTGATCGCTCTCATGTTACCTGGATAACTTTGGCAATTCTAGAGCTAATACATGCCAACGAGCGCTGACCTCCGGGGATGTGTGCATTTATCAGACCCAAAACCCATGCGGGGTGCCCTCTGGGATGCCCCGGCCACTTTGGTGACTCTAGATAACCTCAAGCCGATCGCTGGGCCTCATAACGTATGTCTTTCATGATGTGAGCCAATTAAACAAGTGAAATGCTAGTATTTTGTCCTCCTTGATTCTGAAATCTTGGATGTGCTACCCTATCACATTTTCATATTTAATATAATGTAATCCTAGTGGTCTGCAGCTTGACAATATTTGATTTAAAACGGTATTTTGACACACATTTCACCCTTAACAAATATTGCACCTCCTGCGATTTGAAAATTGCAGTAGGCCATACTGCAATTTCAATAAAATTTCGATTAATTGTGCAGCTCTAACCACAAGCTCCATTTGAAGGCAGCAACAGTCCAGTGCATAACAACCTGGAAATGGCGAATTGTTGACCGTACAAGAGTGGAATCAATCTTCCCATCTAACCCTCGACAAGAAAGTGAATAAGCCCAAAATGTTGACCTATGCCTTTAAACATCCTAATTTAAGGAACATTTGTTGTAATGGTAACCAAGAATGTTGATAGGACAAACAGAGGTAAACTTGGGAGCATTATGGGTCGGGCAGTGAACTACCTGTCCAATCATCAAATGATTAGTGGGCGTGTCTATAACGGCAGGAAATGCCATTTGGATTACAGGGCACAACTGATTGACAGCAGATGTGCTTAACAAGGAGTGGGCTGTTAGGGGACCTGGAAATGAAAAGAGGGCTGTGGCGAAAGATGGATGACTCCGGGTTCACACACATACTGTACACATACATACATGTACATACAGTCATACAACAAGTAAAGACTAGATTCCTGAGAGAGGAATTTGATGTAAAACTGCTTCTTTTTTTTAACAAACTATCTCTTCTTTATTTCTCTTCTTGCCCTGCAGCTGTGTGTAGTTACAGTGTGACCCCAATAAAGTCCCCTCCTCTGCCTCCTGCCCTAATAAAAGGGGTAAATAACTACCCCTCCCTCACTGTTTATTACCCCCTGGGGCAGTAAAAGGCAGCTGTCTGGCCTCCTTCAAAACGCCGGACCCCTGTAAAAAAACACACACACATGTACACACACACATTCACATACCAAACTAAAAACACACATTCTGGGAACTCGTCACACATACCATCAAACACTCGCACTGTACACGCGGCTCATAAAACACTGCCGTGGCTCACCCAAAAGGTGGACGGACAAACTGAGAGTGTAGGAGTGGAAACTCCTAAAAGACGTAGCACCACAAGAACGTTTGATAAACCCGAGAACAAACTGAACATATCATCTCTGCTGGTGACATCCTGACTGCATCGCTATCCCTGCAGGTTGTTGACTTTGCACAAAACGTTAACAAGGAACGGAAGACAGATTGGCGACGTCGGGACAAACATACCTCACTCCTACACTCCATGTAAGTCAAGAAATAAACAGGGACACACTGTAGAAAGAGTACACGCATGCATACCAACAAAATAAAAAACACCTGTATGATGAATGAATACGCTTACGCACAACTAATGCACTTCATCCATCAGAATTAGATGGATATCAGATACCCAGTTTTTACATGTCTAACAAGGTAACCATAGTAGCCATCTGAATAGAAACCAAACGTTGGTGCTATTGTGTGAGAGCGGGTTAGTTTAAGTGCCTCGGGGCCACGGCTGAGTCGGGTTGCCGTTTGATAGATGACTTATGAGCGGGGAGGAGTGGAGTGTACTTGTCTGCATACTTGAGAGTATGTCACAAAAAGGCGAAATGGGTGATTTGTGATCTGGTTGACGCAATTATTGCCACGCAGGTCAAGTGCATACTGGGTTAGACAGTAAAGAAGAGGGAGGGCTCGTAGAAAAATGCCCCGCAGGTTGCTTAGCGGGAGAGAATTCTGGGAAAAAAGTGGCACATAGTCTGCAAATTCATAGAGAGAGCATGCGTGTGACAGCGTGATGACAGGTGAGTGTCATTAAACACCCTCACATACTGTACTGTCTCTGTCCAGGATATTGATTTACACCTGCGAGCCTGCACAAACTGATACACTCATCTAACAGTCACACGCACACCGTGGTTAAAGTGCACCAATCTCCTGTGGCAAACGCAATTAGACCACCCAGGAACCTTTGAGGCCTCTTGTAAAACATTGGTCAAGAACAGTACACATGAGGGCATACCACACACACATACTGCTGCTCTAACATCGTTACAGTCTGAATGTTTACGGGAGGGAGAGTGGAAGAAAGAAGTCAGTCTTCAAACCCACTTTTACACACATCCACATGTTCACATAAAGAACATTTTTTAATATGATTTCAAATTATCTCCCTATCTTTCCCTGTCAACATGCAGAGTTAATAAGCCACATGAGAGGCATGAGAGAGCAGGGAAGGTATGCAGTAAAGGTCACACAAAGACATCTGGAAATCAAGAGTATAAGGTTGGCACCTTGGCCCACGGAGCCACACAGGACACTCAAACCAACAAACTTCAAACGCTCTTCTCTTTAATGTCCTTCCATTAGGGGAAATAAAATCAAAGAGGAGTGGAATGGAGAGACGAGGAGACGTTGAGTCAGAGACTAAAGGAGGGGTGATGTAAGGAGTTAAGCTTCCCTTTAACTTCCCCGTCTAATTTTATAAAATGTGACTCATTCGCTAACACACAAATGGGCCAAAGATTTTGCTCAGACATCTGCAGATCTACTGTCAGCTCAGTGGGGAGCATCATCACTCTGTTCCTCAGGGCAGGAGGAGGGTGGGACAATGGTCTCACAGTACACCAGGCTGAATGAAGTCTTTGTAGAGATGAAGAATGTAATATTAAATCTGATTACAGACTCTGACGCTGACCTCTGGATAGACCGATGGAGACGATGGAAAGATGCAAGATAAAAGAAAGGGACAGAGTGTGGGAGAAGTTAAAGAGAGAGAAGAAATCTCTAGGACATAGACTTTGCATTATTATTTTAGAAACAACTACTTTGCTAAAAAGTATAGGGACACTCAAACACTGCAAAGCATAGCAAGTTGATAGAGTGCACTTTCAAACCCAGTTGGGTACAGGTGCAGGACAAAAAAAATAATAATACAGAGCTGCAACGATTAGTCGACTAATTAATTAGTTGATTGACAGAAAAATAATCGCAAACTATTTGGATAATCATTAAAATAATCTTTTATGCAAAAATGTCAGAAAATACTGTTTGCAGCCTCTCAAATATGAAAATGACCTGCTTTTCTCTGTTTTATATCGTGTTAAAGTGAACATCTTTTGGTTTTGGACTGTCAAAGCGACACATTTAAAAGACATCTTTGACTTTGAGAAATTGGAATGGACATTATTCATTATTTTCTGACATTTATAGACCAAACGATTGATCGAGAAAATAATCAACAGATTAATTGATAATGAAAATAATTGTTAGTTGCTACCCTAAAATAATACTTACAATCTATTGGAATCTAATACGACTGTCTATAATGTTCAGTTTTTGTTGACACTGTCAGAAATGTGTAAATTCAATTATATGTTTATCACTGAGGTCATAGCTAAGGTGGTTTTGTACTGGACAACATTAGATGAAAGATTTTATTTATTTATTTATTATTTACATGCATGAGGGGTCAGAATATTAGAATCATGATGCATCACTTCCTCTGACCTGAATGCTAAAACATATAATTCGATTAACACCTCTATGACAATGTCAAAGAAAACCTGAGTATTATAGGCATCATAAAAGTTGACTTTATGGAAGAACAGTTGTATTGGATTGCATTAAACTGGTGTTAGGGTTGTCCTCGACCAAAAGAAATTCCTCCTAGTCGACTAACAATCACTTTGTCGATTAATCGATTAGTTGATATCATCGACAGATCTGCGAAACAGTTTCTCCACAAAGAATCACACAAAAGCACCATTTAAATCTCGTGTTTACCAGAGATGTGCTCACAAGTTTCTTGGAAATGAGTCATTCAACATGAAAAAAGCATGTCATTATAAAAACATGGCCGTTAATATGCTGCTTCCACAACAAGTTCTTCCACACCAAACTCAAAAAAACATCTTGTTTTTGTGCACGGGGACATATTCTGTACTCAAGTGTGGGCACATACGCTGGTCATGTAGTGTAGCATGTACACATGTAGCCATCAACATAAAGGGAAGAGAGGCGCCCAGGAGGATCATCAGGCATTACGGGATGATCAACTGTCAAAGCTCCATGACTCATTCCTTTTATTATCAAATCAGCTCACTGCCAAGACACACTCTCACACACAAACACACACGCAAGCATATGCCCATTTCACCCATGACTTATTTTGTTAAGATAAGCCACAGCTACTGTGCCTTTGTTACGGATCAACAGGAAAACCTGGAGATGAGTGCTTTCAATACATTAAGCTTCAAGTGATCCCTGAGAGCCTCCAGGGAATCAAAGAGGAGGTTTAATGAGGTATAATATTAAGAACTCACTGGTACTTTAAAAAAAAAACCTGCATTTGGTTACCACATACATGAGGTACAGCTTATCACCTTCTCTTTCCTTTCCTTTTTTTTCTTCCCTTCCTCAATCGCTCCATGTCTTTCCTCTTTTGACCAGCTCCAGACGGCGGCCTGGCCGACACATACTGGAGACCAGCATGTCATAGCTGCTGGACACACTGACTGATGTGTGCTGTGGTGTTGTTTGATTGATTGCAGAGGACTGTGATTTCAGGGGTGGAGGAAGCACACCTTGTAAAAAAAAAAAAAAAAACACTGTCTGCTGCACATGCAAACTCACACAAACACACTGAAACATGTGTGTGCATGAAAAGAAATCTGCTGCCCAACACAAGTTGTTGTATGCGTGAGAGAGAGCAATGTTTTCTGAAACAGCACATTTTTCATGGGAAGAAACACTGCACACTGACATAAAAAAAACGGGCGGAACATGTTGGCACGGCTGCTGCCAAACCCAACAGGATTGACGTCGCAGAAGCACCTGGTGACGGATAGAAAACAGGCTCGTCTGCTAACACTACGCTGTCACTACCGTTCGACTTATCCACAAATCACAGCTACTGTACTGCACTGATGATATGTAACACACTTGTGTTATGGTTTCCTACTGCCCTCCGTCTATCCATCTACGCAGTCGCGCTCTATGTGTGACACTGATTTACTGATGAACAGGCAAAATATCCCATGGACATGCCAGCTAACGTAGTACGCCCAGACATTCCTTCTGCTCCTCATCCTAAAATGTGCATTTGCTTTGAAAGGTGGAACACTGAGCATTAGATGTCAGTTCAATGGCTGATCTCTGCTGCAGTCTGTGATACACCACACATGAAGTTTAGAATATTTTCTGGTGGTGCATTTCTTGATTTTAGACCAGAAAAAAAACCATTTGCACATCTTAAAGGGATAGTTCAAGTGTTCTGAAGTGGGGTTGTATGAGGTAATTATCCATAGTCAGAGTATTACCTACAGTAGATGACAGCCGGCACGCCCCCATTATAATATGCATAATCAGGAGTAATCATCAAATATGCATCAGAGAACTAGTCTAAAACACTAGTCTAACTAACCTTTGCTTTTAAAGTCTGTGTAGAAAATCTAAATGGCTAATCAATGTCAATGTCAAATTCCTTAGTAGGAACATGGAGAATAAAGTACGCTGTCCACCTGCATTCACTCTCCTGAGCAGTTTGTAAAAGCTGTAAAAGTTATCTACTCTTCACTGATTCATATTGTGTTGTTACAGCAGCGTGACACTGCAAAGTTTGATTTCATGCCTGATGTTAATGGGCTCCTGCAAAGCTCCCAGTGGTGTGAAACAGTCTGTATGTGTGTGTATGTGTGTTTATTTTGGCTCTCCCTCCAGCTCCACCTCTGTGCAGGAGTCTGTGGTTGTGTACAGTCAGGTTTGGGTGTGTGTGAGCAAGCGCATCTGACTTAACATACGGCTGCCAGTCAGCATGACTATGCTGCCAGTTGAGTTACAGTAACAGCTGCCAAAAAACAAGCCAATGTGGGTCACATACATAAAAAAGTGTATGTGTCTCTTGGTGATATGAGATGAGAACCGGAACAACTGAGAAGACAGAAGGTGGAGGAAGCAGAAGATAAAGATGAAGAATAGGAAGGCAATAATGGCAAGGACACTGATGGAGACCAATGTCAATTAAGCAGTAACTGTAAGCGCAATGATGGAGAGACCGAGGTCAATTATCCAATAATCATTATCTTTTCCCCCACTGGATTCATAAATCAAAAGCTAATGAAGTTCTTCTCGTTTCCAGATGTGTTGGCCACTTATGAGTTTACTCTCCAAACCCATTGCACTCTCTATCCTAGCCCAGGCAGAGATCCATCACCACACGATGAGTCTCGAGTGGGAGAGACAATTTGCAAGAGACAGAAAAAGACACTCTGCAATATTACTACAAATGTGAAAGGAGGAATTCAGCATAATATGAATGAGTCATCAGCAGACCATCGCGGCAATCAGTAGGCAAACTGGCCTCGGATGATCTTTGTAATTAGCTATAAAAGGCCAGCTGTTACAGTACTCAAGAGAAACCATGAAGCTGTTCAGACAGGGTTGGAAAAATACAATAATTGGAACAGAGCGACACCAAGTGGTGACAAGTGAGAATTGTTTTAGCAGCAATAGTTTTTGCAATGACACCACACAACACCAAAAACCTCTTTGGTTGAACCTCAGACCAAAATCCTCAAAATCTCTCAGTAAACCTCACCTTCAGATGATACATTAACACTATTAAAAACATGAAATACTGTTAAATACCATTGCAAAATAGAGGCAAAAATATAGAAAAACACCAACACCAAAGCAGACTATATATGTCGATAAATCAATAACAGCAGGCCGATGCTTTTTCACAGATATTTATAGACTATACCCTTTAACTTCTGCAACAGCCTGTTACCAAATAGTATCAGATTTCAGCAGCTTCTGTTTCTGAATTTTGTCGTACAATAAATAAAATATTATATCGCAGTGTTCAAAGATCCAGATCCAGTCCCTCCTATATTCTCCTATATTGAGTCGGGATGCACCGATACCGGATCGGATATCGGGCCGATACTGACTCAAATAGCTGGATCAGGTATTGGCAAGAATGGGGAAGATCTATTAAATTCAATTTGATATTTACAGTATATACTATATACATTATATACTGGAATTTCAATTCCTGTTTAAGTTTTGACCAATTTGTTGCTGCATTAAAAAGGTCTGACTTGTAATTATTATTAATTTTGAAGATTTTTTTGCCAAGTTGTGTACAATTTATTATTTAAAAATATATATATACTGTATCAATTCACAACATTTTTATATAAATATTCATGTTTTTTTTTTAGTACATTTTGTTTTAAAAAGTTAAGAAAGTGATGTTTAAGTCAAGTCTGATGTTGCCTTACACATAACAGAATGATCCCAGTCACTTCCACACAGCTAGGCATACAGCTTATTAATTAAAGACAGGTATCGGATCTGTGCTCAGTATCTGACGATACCCAAAGCCCATGTATCACTATCGGTATCGGTATCGGGACTGAAAAAGTCAGATCGGTGCATCCCTATAGTGAGTTGATCAACAGACATAACACAGTGTATGTAAATAACATCAGCTGACAGGAAGTAAACATGGACTCAAGCTGTTGCCTAGCAACGCAATTCCGTTGCAATTTTACTGAAATGTTCTAAAGCGGAGCGTTTCAGACAGAGGGTACATACAGGTATATTCAGGCAGACAGTACGAGGAAAATAATGTGTTTTTTGAACATTACAGCATGTAAACATGTTCTATTAGAAACACAAAATACAAGTATGAACCTGAAAATAAGCACGATATGGGACCTTTAAAGCAAGAAGTTCAAAACTGACCCAGTTTAAAGGCTTTCATGTTAGTTATAGTTGCAGTTATAGTCATTCCTTGGTGTAGTGATTCTTGGTCACAAGGTGTCAGAAGGGACAAGCTGACAGAAGTGAGGATTTAGTTTATGAAGCCAGAAACTGTCTCTACTTACACATCCAGCAGAAACACCCTGGAGGTCTTCTTTATGGCACCTGAGGAATATTCACATAATGTTATAATTCTCATTTGGTCAACCAAGTCTTAAGAAAAATATCATAAATATTCCACTTTGTTCACCTGTCACTCACCTGGCTGCTGGGGAAGTAGCATTAACATACAGCCAACCAACCGTGGTTGATGGTTACCATGGGAAACCGACCACTACTGCCCCTAGTGGAAGGAAGTAACCTTTATTTATTTATTTATTTATTTATTTATTTATTTATTTATTTAGCTATCTAAAATCAGTTATCAATACAATTTGTATATATTGTTACTTTATATATTTTGCTTCTATAGTTACCATATACCAAGTACTTCCTTTATTATTATACTGTATATTATTTGTAAATACACCATTATTTTTATTTTTATTTTATTATTTTTTGCTACTTAACTTACTGTTTATTTAATGGAGCTTCCCAGCAAAAAGTATTTCACACGATTGTACTTGTATAACCGGTGGGACAATAAACATCTTGAATCTTGAATATTGAATCTTGAATCATGAATTTAAGATTAAACCGATAGGATAGGTGAATATAAAAGCAAATGACGTCATAAACATAAACTGAAATAAAATAGACTAAAGTAGCCTTACATAAAACATTCCAGTGATCAACATTAATGAATGGAAAGGAACTTTAAGTAAAACATTATATTGGGAGCACAGTCACTTTTAACAATCCCAGTTTTTCGGCAGATGAGATTTACATTATTAATTTGATTATTATCTTAGCAAAATATTATATACATAAAACTATGTGGCTTAAAAGAATACCCTCCTTTTATAATTTTAAAGATGCTGATTTTAAAACATATTTAACAATGATTGAAAACTTAAAACTCAAAAATTCTAAATTGGCAACAATGGTTAGATTGTTTAGAAGTTTCAAATTTATTACAATTGTTAAACAGACTCTGATTGTTTTTTGTTTGTTTTTTATTATTTTGTTTTTGTTTTTATTCATATTTTCCCTTCCTTACATTTTATTTGTTGTATAATTTATTTCATTTTTATATTATTTTTATACTGTTAAATATATTTGCAGAATTGTATTGAAAAATCTGAACATGTTTATGAATCTACTGTGTTGAACTTTTGAAATAAAGTATTAGAAAAAAAAAGCCGCAGTAACTGTAGAGGCCTGAGAGTGGCGCCCAAGAGCTTCACAAGAATATTCAGGACAGAGAGGTCTGTGTATTACAGTTTTTCTCGATTGTTTACACACATTTTCTGAAAGCATGCCTCATACTCTCAGAACTCTACACACAAATCAAAAAACACACACACAATGGGCAAAACCCCTCAATTCTCCTGCAAAATGAAACTTTACATTCAAAACAATGTTATTTCTTCTCAAAATGGTATTTTGTCTTCAAATGACACACACAAACCATCATATGAATAGACATTTATAAGAACCAGTTGAACACTGATGTGCTCAATGTAAAACACTATGATGAATGGAAAACACTTCTTCTCCATTCATCATAATGACTTAGGCCTTTTTTTTGTTCAGTGTTACACTTACTACAGACAGTACATACATAAGTGTGTTGTAAAATATTTTAGAATATTGTTTTTATACTCAGAACACACAAATACACGGTAACAAATATATTTTATTTTCCCCACAAAAACAATGTACACAGTGTACATCCCAACCAACACAAAGTTGCACATACAGTGGTCTACATACAAAACAACAGAAGAATTTACTGTATACAGTTACAGTAAAAACAACTATGCTGCATCCTCTCTTCTGTTTCGGTTTGGCCACAGCACCTCATCCACATCACAAGCAATGTTTTCCCTGGCCAAGCAGCGGGGGAAATATCGCTTAGCATGTCGAATCCAGCCATGAAAAGCATCAACTGATTGCTAATTGTAACACTGTGTGACAGGTGTTTGCCCATGTGATGAGTCAGTGTGCATAGTAGGGCAATTGACTTTAGAATTTTGAATGACAGTGTGTTCCTTGTGAAAACGAGATTTTCTTCATGAAAATTGTGCCAAATGCAGAGAATTGTGTGTAGTGTTTTGAAAAAAGTGTGTTTTAGAACTGCAATTTGAGTGTAAAGCAGGAATTGTGCTTGTAGTTTAACAGAATTGGTTCAGGGGGTTGGTGCATGAGTTACATGTTGTGGTCATTGTGTGTCAAGTACCAGTATTTGTGTGTAAACAATTGAGAAAAACTGTAAGTGCAATTTATTATCCATCATTGACATTTCATTATTTGATTTTAGTTTAACTCCCTAGGTCCAGGTCAAAAAAGACCCTTACGATGCCAGTTGACTTCCACAATACACAAATTAAAAATGTAATTCATGTAGTGCAGTAAAAGCAGGCCTTTGTATGAAAGCTGCATTGATAATGTTTTCATTTTGCCATGCCAACAACAGTAAACAGAGCTTTCATCTGACAAAACCCTCCTAGATGGTGGCACACCAAACTAAATCTAAAAAAAGAGATCAGTGGATTGATGTTAATTTGAGGACGAGGTTTAAGTTGGAGAATCTCAACATATTAAAACAAAATGGGCATTTTCATGTGGTCCATCAACACAGCCAAGGCATCCATTCATTCTCTAAGTTTCTACAGTTTCTACATGTCCTTTATTTGCGATCATTTAACCCTCTGAGACCCACAATAGACCAGTGTTTGTCCTTTTCAGAGGGGTGCAGGGGATATTTAGGGGGAGATAGCAGGTCAACAGTAGATGGCACATAGAAGTGGTGTACATCATCTGAAAGCTGGGAACCTGAAGATTAATTTAAGATGCAGCTCAGCGCTGTGTGTCAAGTTGTTCTAGTCATAAATCAGATTTAAACATGAATTCATTAATTATTTAAAATAAATAATAAAGCTCTAAAATAGTCCCTTTAAGTTATCAATTACAGCTTATATAAAAGGTGCTTTATTAGAAAGTGGTACTTTTCCACAAAGTTGGAGATCTCATGTGTGAGGGGGAAGCTCAAAGAAAGAAATCAGTCAGAGGTGAGCAAATTGAAAGATTTTGACAGAGAGAAAAGAGTATGTTTGAAAAAGCAAGAGAGGGAGAGAGAGAGGGAGAGAGAGAGAGAGAGAGAGAGAGATGTGGGTTTGAGGTTTGTCAATGTGCAGCAGTTGCTCAGAGAGGACTCTGGTGGATGTTGGAGGACGGAGGGAGTGGAGGGAGTTGTGGAGCTCTGAGGATAAATGCGCTCTTTCATTTCTAAGTGAGAGAAATCCGTTACTAGAGGCACATATTCACATCGGCAGAGACTCCGGGGAAACAACCCAGTTTGTTCTTAATGTGAGAAAACCAGCGGAGAGGACCATGGAGAAGAATTTATCAGAGGAAGCTCACCTCAAACTTTTGGCTTGATGAGAGGAGTTTGTGTCCACAGGAGAGCTTGATGTTCAAAGACGCGCTCCGGAGTCTGGAGGGATAAACTGACTGTTTGGGAAGCTGGTTCACATTAGTAATGGTTTAGTGACTGCGGGCTCTTGTTGGATGGGACAGGTGCAGGATTTTCACGCCCAAAACATGGGTCAATGAGGTGTCAATTAAGTTGTTTTTTCCTTCTCTCTTTATCCTAAAGAGCTTTATGCGCACTACATTATAATTTCCTCCTGTGGTGCCACTCAGATATTCCCACAGGGACTTTTAGAAAGGGAAAAATCTTGTGTTTGTTTTATTTTCATCTATATATTTAACAACTCGAGACTGCTTTTGTAAACGAGCCCTCACAGGCACAGCAGACATGCCACTGCAGCACCGTTGGACTGGATTTTACGCATCTCTTGGGGAAAGAGAGCACTGAAAAAACGCTTTTCATATATATATATATGTGTGTGTGTGGTGGTGGACGCCGATGCACTGCATTTTCAACAGATCAGACCACTTTGTAAGCAGAGAAAGACAGAAAAGAGACAAAAAGAGGAGAGACTCCACTTTCATTGGGTTGCATAAATGGAGCTGCGTAAATACCTGTTGTGCCTGGAGTTCATCCTTCTCCTTAAAGGTAAGAACTACTTTATAAGTTTTGGTTTAGAACTCAACTTTCAATTTCGTTTTTGCACATTTGCTGTTCTTAAAAATAACTGAACAGCAGGAGGGGGGGATTTTAGACAACTAAAGTCAACCTCTTTTCCATGATTGATGCCTCTTCATTTCCCAGTTGCTCTCCTGTCCTCCAGCACTGTCTCTCTGGGTGACATGGACATTAACCTCCACAACTTCTGCACTTTAACAGACAACATGTGTGAATGATTGTGTCACACGTGCCTCCCTCAGAGTCTCAAAGAGCTTTATTCTGTGTGACAGTAAGCGACTGACCATGAAGACATTCCTAACGTGATTGTGTGCAGGAGAGAAGCACATTATGGTCACACTCCATTTGTCAAGCAGATCAAAGGTATAGAGGAAGTTGTGCATGAGTCCAACAAAGTATATGGGTCCTTGATCAAAGTCTGATCCATTAGTAAATCCATCAGTTATGACAGTACTGAGGAAGCATTTCATTCTCGCTGGAGGCCTCCAGCTACCAGAAGATGTTTGGAGCGATCAGAGATCCTCTGCCAAAAGGTTACTGGTTCATCTCGACTTACAGCTGACACCTTCTGACCCTGGCAGCTGTGTAACTCAACCACACCGGTCATATCAGCCACATCCATCGCTTAGACTTGAAGTCTAAAGTTCCCCTAACAGGGCGCCTATGTCACGCCATGAACATCAGCCACCCTCCTGTGCTCATGTCCGTCGTGTCAGGGCAGCCTCACACACCTCATTGAGCTGCCCGCCGGCAAGGAACCTAAAAGAAAAAGACCATTGTTGTCTACCAAAACTAAGTGTTTATGCAGCTGATAAGCAGCGGTTTAACTGCTGCATTGTAGCATGCAGCCGTGAAGCAAAATGAGATCAATAGGCTGAGATATTATGTCGTGCAAGGCATGTTAAGTTTGTACCTGCTCTGAATCACACAGACAGTCACTGAAGTCAGAATGAGATGTTGGCATCTGGGCCAAACCTTAACACGTATAGACTGAAAAATGATAATCCACACAGCCAGTTCTCATGCTATGCGGAAATGCTTCTCATCCAGAAGGAATGAGTGAGGACCACATACTTCTACACACACCTATCTACATATGCCAGCAGCCAAATGTTGCCTGTGGTTTGGTTTTACACATGCCCCTCCATTATCAGTTTAAATGAAGCATGTACAGGGTAATTGTTCCCCTTTTCTTTAACTGTGCAACCTTTGATTGAATTTGTACTGTAGCTTATGTGATCTTAGTGTAATGTGTGTGAGTTTGCTAGCTTGTGCATGTGTCATACAGGAGCATGTAGGTGAGCGAGTATGTGTGTAATGTTAATGGTTTGAGCAGAGCTCCCCTGATGTGGACAGCAGGCCTCCCATGCCTGTTACACTCTGTTATGTTTTACTGAGATGTCGAACACAGGTGTTTTTTTGACTCCAGTTATTCATACATCTTCCCTATTATTCTCCCAGCTATCTTCTTGTGTTTTTTTTTACTCTCCCATAAGTTGCTGACTTTCATTCCTACGCCCCCTCTTCTTCCTCCCCCATTCCCCACGAGAGGGTGACAGAGATGAGAACACAACGCGAACGAGATAATGGAGAGAAAATCTGTGAAAGGGGGTGAGAAGAGGTGAAGGAAGGGGATGCATGGGAAACACGAGTCGGTTAAATAAAGATGATAGAAACAGACAGTCGAATAGACATCTCCACTGCAGGACATTTCACAGAGGTGCTATAAGTCAGGGATGTAAATGAAAGGGACAGAGAAACAGACAAGGAGAAAGGGAAACTTAAATATGTTAGTCCAATTAAAACAACATACATCAAAGTCTCTGCATATTAATATAAGTGCTGGCATATAGTAAAACATTGCAGTGTTAAAGGGGACATATGCTCATTTTCAGGTTCATACCATAGACTGTGTATAAGAAGTAAACGCAGCCACCGTGACGCCACCCATTGGTTTGTGGACCGCCGTTTTGAAGCCTTGAGTTCAGCATTTTTGCCGTCGCCATCTTGGTTTTTGCAACCAGAAGTGACACAAGAGGGTGGAGCTAAGTACAACCTAGCGCTGAATAAGACATTTTTAGGCGTGTTATCATATCACGTAACTTTCAATAACCGTCGCTCGATATACTACGTCACCTGCTCTGTGCATCGCTCGTTGTACTATGTCACTTGCTGCAGCCGTCCGCGGACTTACAAACGTATGTGCGATATGTCAAAAACAAACGCGACAAAATATGTTTCCTTCCAAGCGTAATTGAGAATGCATTTTAGTTGTATGGGAACGTAATTCATAGGAAACAGAGCTGGCAAGTGACATAGGAAGGGGAGCCAAATCTGAATGGCTTGTTGAATCAGGTTTTCTGATCGGCAGCCCACAAATACACTGACGCGGTTGTCTTATTTCACAGTTTGTGGGTTGGTAGGCACTCCAGATACCCAAATGTATGCGGCACCAGCACTGACATAGTGAGTTTTTCATGATATGCTCCCTTTAAGTTCAGTTTCTGTGCCCAGACATATACATATACTGCACAATCACAGCCATACGCATCCAGCATCAGTAGCGCCCAGAGCCGAACGTGTGGTTGAGAGAATCTGGACCCAGTTTGACTTGATAAATGTTTGCCGCCAGTAGTCATGGCGATGGGTGGTCAGACAGGCTGCGGTACAGTGTCATATATAAACCCCAATGAAAATGAAACCAGAGGGAGGGAGGACAGGACAGGGAAAACAGGGAACGATGGTACAGTTTTGTGGGCTGGGGAGGGAGAGGGGGGCCTTGTGGTAGAGTTACAGGGTGTGTGTGTTTTAGGAGAGGGGGGTAAAAGAAAGGAACAATTTATGGTTTATGAGTGAAATAGGAGGATGACAGAGAAAATCAGTAGCAGGGGTTGTTATCAGGGGGCTTGGTTTGTTGGGGAAAGCAATTTGGAATCGGAGAGGGCGGGTGATGTTGCCACAAGAAGAGACAGAAATATTTTACTACACTATGTATAAGAGGGTTGGTGGGAGAGAATAACGTGTTGCAACAAGGCTAGATAGAAAGATTTTTATTCATTCTGGCCATGGAAACGGAAGGTTTAGTATTAAGGAATGACTCTGTCCTTGCCTACGCATCTTCCCATCGGTGTAGTGCATTAAACATCTGTGTAGAATCCGGTAGATGGCTGAATCTCATCCAAGTCACTGGAGGTTTGGATGTTGAAATATTAGCTTACTCAGATCTGCAAGACGAGCCAAAACAAGACTTGTGACTAGCGTTTTTGGATCACCTTGCTTTCCAGCATCGGACGCTTGATGGGCTGCCACTAGACACTAGGCACCTGACTGGATGAACACTTTCCCTTGTGGGCTACTGCTCCCAGCTTTCAAACCGGAACGGACATGGTGGCTCGTTTAGAAACTCTTTTATTACGAAAATAGTTTACCGAAATGTGTTTCTGAAAACATTTTATGCGAGAAATAAGCCATGCAGCTGCTCAGTTTGTCTTTATTTTAGATCGACAACGGTTAGTTTAAAAGCTTCTAGGGAGTTTCCAGAGGTGTCGAGTCACGCTGGATTTGCATAAAGTAGCCTAGACCTTGGCCTACAAATTGATTTCGTGGGATATATGTACAAATTATAGTTCATTACTTTTTCCAAGGTATATACGAACGGTGTATGAGAACAGCTTGCTTTGGGGAACATGGAAGTCTGTACACAATTTATGACAATCCATCAAATATTTGTTGTGATATTTCAGTCTGGACCAAACTGGTGAACTGATCGGCTGAACGGCATTGCCATCTTTAGAGTCACACTATAAAAACACACATATTTGTAGCTGTAGATGTTCAGTGAGTAAATCTGAGTACAAGAAAAAGAAGAAACTTGGCTGAAAATGCAATGACATTACAGGGAAAAACATCTGTACAGAGGAGAAAACGAAAGAGCAGGTAGAAAGACAACAGCATGTGAGAAACGCAGAAGCAGAGATGGAAGAGAAACATTGCACATATCTAGTTTCCCTCTCAAAACCAAGTGGAATCCCCCTCTGATTGGCCTGGCCAAGGTAACTGTGGCTGTGTGTGTCAGTGTGTATTTGTGGGGAAGTATCTATATACAAGTGTGTGAGTAGCTGCTGTATAATCACGGCAGCAGTGTTCTGGTCTTGTTCCCCATCTGGACTACTTTTCTCCAGTGGAATCACTGAGTTATGTACAGTAGGAGAGTTACTGTGGATGCCCCGGATGCTGCTAAATTACATGTCAACTCTAATTTATTTAGAAATCCCCTTTAGCCAAGCACATCCTACACACCCTGCTTTCCAGGGCTACAAATAACAAACAGTAGATGCACAAGTGGGAAGAGTTAAATACCAACTGTCAAGAGTAGTATAGCATTTCTGAGACTGAACAGAAAATACTACACGATGATGCTCTTTAATTTAGGTGGAATTGTGGAGGAAGAAGGAGCAAGGACAGTTATTCCTGTCAGCTACTGACAGCATCAGCAAACACACTGAAACAGGAAATAAACGTGGATGCATTTGTTGTCGGTCTGTACAGTACACGTTGCACTTTTATTAGGGCTGTCAATCGATTAAAATATTTAATTGTGATTAATCGCATGATTGTCCATAGTTAATCGCGATTAATTGCAAATTAATCACACATTTATTATCTGTTCAAAATGTACCTTAAAGGGAGATTTGTCAAGTACTTAATACTCTTATCAACATGGGAGTGGGCAAATATGTTTGCTTTATGCAAATGTATGTATATATTTATTATTGGAAATCAATTAACAACACAAAACAATGACAAATATCATCCAGAAACCCTCACAGGTACTGCATTTAGCATGAAGATATGCTCAAATCATAACATGGCAAACTGCAGCCCAACAGGCAACAACAGCTGTCAGTGTGTCAGTGTGCTGACTTGACTATGACTTGATTATCATAAAGTGGGCATGTCTGTAAAGGGGAGACCTGTGGGTACCCATAGAACCCATTTTCATTCACATATCTTGAGGTCGGAGGTCAAGGGACCACTTTGAAAATGGCCATGCCAGTTTTTCCTCGCCAAAATTTAGCATACGATTGGAGCGTTATTTAGCCTCCTACACGACAAGCTAGTATGAAATGGCATCAATGGATTCCTTAGATTTTCTAGTTTCATATGATGCCATTATCTTCACTCTAGCTTTAAAACTGAGCCCACTAGAACAAAATTTGCAATTACGCGATTCACGTTAATGCATTATTATTGCGTTAACTTTGACAACCCTAATTTGTAGACATTTTAATACAGAAGATTGATTCAAATGTGAAACACACAAACAGCCTTGGTATGATCCTGACATTTCCTCTAGCGCCACCATGAGGTTCACATTTGTGGTTTTGAGTAAAATGTCTCAACAACTACTGGATGCCTTAATGCAATGAATTTGTCACACACACATTCATGTCCACCTCAGGATGAACTGTAGTAACGTTTTCATCTAGTGCCATCATCAGGTCAAAATGTTTATTTGTCCAATACTGTGGTTAATAACTTTCCCATCATGGTAATTAGCAAATGTTAGCATGCCAACACACTAATGGTATTCATGATAAACCTTATACCTGCTAAAAAATCAGCATGTTAGTTCCGTCATTGTGAGCATGTTAGCATGTAGCTCAAAGCACTGCTGTGTTTTCAGTCTCACAGAGCTGCTAGCATGCAAAATATTTTATATTTGGTAAAAAGTATGAGCAAAAGATATTGTTGTATTTTATATCTAGTAAACTATTTATGGTTAGTTACAGTACATGCTATGCTTTAAAAGATAATATGACTAATTGATGGACTACATAGTCTATAAAGAAACCAGAGACAACCTGAGACCTGAGGCGTGATGGAGATAACCAAAGAACTGGAGAAGAGTTCTGTGACTTTTTTTGATTTTGAATTACATTACTGTTTCCAGAAAACTTTAAATTCCTGGATGCACCAGCTCATAATAAATCAATTTACTAATGTGAAGACCTGCAGTGATGAATGAATGAGTCATTCATCTTAAATCTTATTTATTTTGAATTCTAAAAGCTCATCAGAAAGCTCTTGTTACTATTTGTTCATTCAGTTTCACTCTGATTAGCATAACAGGAAACATTTAATCCGTGTGGCTGTGTATTAATCAACCTTTATGTCTTTTTTCTGGTGTTGGAAAACCGTATTTAGACTTTCCCCTTCAGACTGTGAAAACATAAGAGTGTGTGTCTTTCATTTTGCCAGTAGGAACATGTTTTCATGCGTCAGTTTACACCTAAATGTTCACAACTCAGAGAGCTTGTCTGACTGCCATCTTGTTGCTCTCTGTCTTCTCTGTGTCTCCCCTCACCTCTCTCTCTCGTTGTATGAAGGGCAGGCTTGTGTGTCACAACAGGGGGCTTACTATACTCCATAGTTTTTCTAACCCACACCTTTCCCTGCCTTGCCTCTTCTCTCCCCTCTCCTCTCCCTCTTTCCCCTCAGACTGAACTCCCTGTTTCTTCAGAGGTTGCCTTTGGTCACTCTGTTTATCCATCTTTTTCAGCCCCCCCCATCTCCCTCCCACAAATCCCCTCTCCCAAGGCCGAGAGGGAAAATAATAATCTGACTCTGCACTGTAGATGTTAAGTTGTGTACACACGGTTTCCAGCTCCAAGTTTTGCACGTTTTTCACTGATTTTAACGGCTATTTATTTATTGATTATGTCAACTCGTATTCTTAAAGCAAATTGGGAAACACGCTTATTCACTTTCTTGCCGAGAGTTAGATGAGAAGATTGATACCACTCTCATGTTTGTACAATAAATATGAAGTTACTTAAAAAGTCTGGCATATAACCCCTTGTAAGACGGCGATTTGTCCTGTTTTACATTTTGGTTTTGGTACTAATTAAACAAGCGAGATATCGCGTGTTAATTTGTGATGCTTCAGATGTGCTGGTAGGCAGATTATGTTACCTTTGGACAGAGCAAGAATATCTGTTTCCAGTCTTTATGCCAAACTAAGCTAGCAAGCTACCGGCTATAACTTCATATAGGGCTGGGCGATATGGAGAAAATCAACTATCATGATATTTTTTACCAAATATCTTGATATTGAGACGATATTGTAGGGTTGACTATTGGTGCTTTCACAAAATATTTACACGATTAGATTTTTGATAAATAATCATCAGTAATGTGGATATAATGACTAAGTGGATAAAGACAAATAATAGAACAGCTGGAACAGTCTAAGTTAAGAAAATTACACCACTTTAATGTGACGCAGCCTTTAAAACCAGGAAAAGACAACACGTATGCCATATTACAATATCTAAGATATCTAGTCTCATATCACAATAGCGATATAACATTGATATATTGCCCAGCCCTAGCTTCATATTTAAAGGACACATATGAGAGATGCATCGATCCTCTCATCCAACTCTCAGCAAAAGGCGAACATCCAGTTTTCCCCTTTAAGTTGCTTTAAGGTTGGAACAATCATGTTATTCTACACTGTCTGGAAATACCACATCTATCAGCTTGTTCCAACTCTTCATTTATGCTATATTATGTCTACACTGAGTGAAACCCAAGACTCAAACCCAAGACTTGTGTTATTAATAAAGCTCTGTGATGTTATATTATGACTGCACCATCATATGGAAATATTCTAGATGTCATATGGATCATTTTATATACATTTTCTCAAAATTCAGCCTGAGATATTTGATATCTTTGGAAACTTTGGGATCTTCACTAGAATTTAATATTTCAACACAGTTCTGTGGGACTGAACAAAGTTTGTCTGCACAGCATGAGGTTGTGATGACTGACCCACGTGCCCACGGGGTATTGGTTTTTAAGGGAATGCAAATTAAAAAAATACAAAACGTGTTGTCTCCAATGAGCTGAATTGAACAGAGTCACAGTAATCAAGAGTGAAATAATGATAAACTAATGCACGCTTACGTTCACATTATGTCTTTCAGGGTTGTGTCAGTGTTTCAACATAGATGTAAAGCATCCGCGCATCTTCACCGGTCCAGAGGACGCTCTGTTTGGCTTCTCTGTTTTACAACATGAATCAAACGGAGAGAAATCGTAAGTTTGTGTTTGTGTGAATGAAGAAATAATTAAACTGTCATGATACTTACACAAAGAGGATGTACAATGAGTGTTGTGATGATAAATGACTGACTGTGTCGTTCTGTTGCAGGATGCTGGTCGGTGCTCCGTGGGACGGGCCGCCCAACAACAGGAAAGGAGACGTGTACAAATGCATCGTGGGAGAGGAGAGGAACTCAAACTGCAGCAAAGTGAATCTAGGTGAGAGAAACAAACATCCTTAACAAATCAACTCTCCCTGATGTGTTACCCAGATGCTACAATAAACTGGTTTGTTTATCTATCTCAGGTGAGATTGCTCTCCAGAACATCTCTAAAAACCTGAGGAATTCTCACCTGGGAATGACGCTGACTCCAGACTCACCTGACGGCTTCCTGGTACGTGGTTTCAACACTGATAAGCAAGACTTTTGCTACGTGAGCATTGGGGTTGTGTGTGGGAGCCTGAAGGGATGTGGTGAGACTAAGTTGTGATGGTTTGACAGAATTTGAATGAATCATCTCTGTGGGGTGTTTTTATTTGACTTTATGTGTGACCATGTGCGGTTCACTGATCATCAACTTCCTGGACACCTTTTTGGAGATTCATATGCACATTCAACCAACTAAACTGCGTTTCGAGGGAACTGTATTTTCTCCCGGATTACGGTCGCAGTTTTAAACACATGTTTAACATTGTAAATTGAAACAAAACAAAAAACGCAACAACACTACTTGGTTACGTTTAGTTAAAAAATGGTTTGGCTTAAAGTGACTACGACATTGAACCTTGACTTTTAGTTTCACACGGGTCTCCTGGGGGAAAGTCCTGTGTTTGTTTAACCCGCCCGTAATGGACTTTCTTGCTTGTTATACTCGTTATTATACCATGTAACTTTCAATAATGCTCGCTCGATATAAGCACCGCCCACCAGCTGGAGCACGCTTTCTCATTTTACAGCTAAACAGTACACTACAAGATGTTTCTGAAAACATTTGAGGTGATTACAGTGGTAGATAGGCATTACAGTAACATCAGTGCTGCCTAGTTTGACCGTTTGATCGGAGTTTGCAAGTGATTGACAGCTGTTATTGAATGAACAGCCAATAGGAACGCTCTCACTCTGAAATGACCTGTGATTGGTCAAAGTCTCCCGTCACGGACTAGACTTTCTAAAGCCTGAAAACAGATCCATGAGAAGGAGCAGAAGTCTAGTTATCTCTCAGAACACTTGAATTACAATATGTTGAAAGGTTATTATGGATGTTTTGCCCAATGATGCCAAAACCATTCTGCCTACTGCAGCTTTAAGTGAGAATGCAGTTTAGTTGTATGGGAACATCATTTTGAGGAGACAGGGCTGGCACATTTACAATGTCAAACACATAGACTGAGTTGGCTGACTGAACTGAGACCATGCTTTCAATGCGTAGGCATAATACTGTAATTACTGTAATTGTGCAGCCCGCTTCCTCTGGCCAATTTCTGCTCTATTTTTGCGAGATTGTAGGAGGTACAAATTTGAGACTAATACTGATTTTTGTTTTCAAGTCAAAGTCAAATCTCAGAGCAGTCAAGTGCAAGTCCTCCTTTTTGTGACTCAAGACTAACTGGAGTCTATAACTCTGATACACACATCTCGCTGTTGCTCTCCAATTTCTCCAGTTTTGAGGCTTCTGGCTCGCAGAGGAACACACTTGTGCCTGGGCCAGCGAGCAGAAGTGTGTGTTTTGTACGTGTGTTTGTATGTTAGTTACTGTGTCTACGTTCATGTGTGTGTGTGTGTGTGTGTGTGTGTGTGTGTGTGTTAAGCAAGTGTGCTCGCGTGTTTTGCTGTCTGCCAGATTTTTACTGCTACTCCGGGTGTGGAGTCGTGTACAGTTCACGAACGCCATTCAGTTTATCCCACTCTACTGTGTGTGTGTGTGTGTGTTTATCTGAACCCCAGTGGTCAGGTCTATAACAGGATCGGAATGCGTCTCCGGCCTTTTGTTAATGACAGACCTACCAAAAGCCATAGCACCTCTCTCGCTTTCCTCCGTCCTCTCCCTCCTTCCTTTCTCTCATCCCTTCTTCTCTGCCCCGTCTGTACGCCTGAGGAGAAACCCGTTCATAATGACAGGGCGAGCAAAACCAGGATGTTTCTCTTTCTCTCGTTCTCCCCCCATTTCACCCCACTTTCGGTCTTTTGTCTCCCTGCTGTATGTACGCTCTTTTATCTTCTCTTTCCGCACTTCCCCCCTTATTCCTCCCTCTTGGTATGAAAGCCAAATAAACGGCATGCTTTGAAGACAGAAATATTTTTATACGATGCCTCCCCCCAACCCCACATTCACCCCCCCTACACACAATCAGATTTAAATTGCTCTACTGGTCTACTGTTCCAGCTCTGTTAAACCACTCATGACAATAGCGACTGCCAACACGTCAACAATAGTCGCTCTTTTTCTGTCCCCCCAAACCACACTATTGTAGTTTTTCCATGACTTATTCCCTCTTGTTTTTGTTCCCCGCCTGCCCTCATTTAGTCTTTATTTTCTGTGTTTATTCAGTCACCCGACCACATTTGTCTACGTGTTTAAACCCTTTGATGACCACCTACACGTCTTGTGAGAGGAACACAAACACTTGAAAATATAAACCGCTCAAATTGACTGTAGATGCTCCCGGAATTGCTTCACCTGTGCGACAGATGTTGATGTGTTTGTATATGTTTGTGTGTTTGGCAGGCATGTGCCCCTCTGTGGTCTCAGGAGTGTGGTACGTCTATGTTCAGCACCGGCATATGTGCCTCCGTCAGCGATGACCTACAACCAAGAGCGACCATCGCTCCAACAGCGCAAAGTAACCACACGTTTGCACACACATTTAAGCAGAGAAATGTGCTGCACAGGCCTGGTTTAGCCAACCAAATCTTTTTTTTTAACTCCCACATGTGACAGGGTGCTCCACATACATGGACATCGTGATCGTGCTGGATGGCTCCAACAGTATCTACCCATGGTACGAGGTCCAGAACTTCCTCAGCAACATCCTCAGCAAGTTCCACATCAGCTTGGACCAGATGCAGGTAAAAGTGCAAAGCCAATGTGTATTTGCACTGCCTATAAATAGTATTTACATTAGTAATGGAAACTTGTGGGTTTGAATTTGAGCGAGTCTCCCACTTAAATCTCTGGAACCCCTTTTAGCTGTTGCCCAGACGAGTAAGACAAACTAGTCCCTTGAGTGAAAACATGCGCAGAGTGACACAGGAACCAGTTTGGCAAATATGAGCAGAATGAATTGCTTGAGTAATGTAAAGGGACGAGAGCAGAGCGAGGCTGAGGTTGAGGAGGAATGGAAGTCGGAGGGGGGGATCTGGGGACGTTATTCTGAGCTGAACAACAAGAGGAGTGAGAGGGGGTTTGGGTTTAGAAAAGGGAGGGTAAGGGGTAGCAGGCAATGTGAGGTGAAGAGGAAATACCTCTGGTTTTTGAATGAATTCAAAAATTCCCCAAGTGCACTGTTTGCTTTAAGAACAGGATTGGTACTTAAAGAGATAGCTCACCCCAGAAACAAGAGTCTCAGATGTTGCTTTCCACAACTATGTGCCAGCACAACCATGAACATGTGGCATCGCTGAAATACTTATGTCTCTGTGCGCACATTCAGGTTGGTATACTGCAGTATGGCGAGGTAGCAGTCCACGAGTGGTCTCTGAAGGATTACCAGACCACACAGGAGGTGGTGGAGGCCGCCAAGAACATCAGCAGACAGGAGGGACGAGAGACGCGCACTGCCTACGCCATCCACACGGCCTGGTAGGCCTGTCAATCACTGTTACTTCACTCTTACTGGCTGATGTTCTTTGTACTAAAACATACTGTAGATTTGGCTGGCTGACTGGAAACTGTCTGGCTGTTTAGATTTTGGTAAAACATTCTCTAAATATATCACTGTATAATTTGTAGTTATAATGACAATCAGGACTGTTTTTCTGGTCTGAGTATGAACCCACGAGGCTGATTTTGATCACCAAGAGATCAGATAAAATCACATACTAACGTACTGCATACTAACGTACCGCATACTAATGTACCGCATACTATATAGGCATACTCACTCACTATATACTGCATACTGCCTACTAAATGAACGATTAACCTGCTGTTCACACTGAAGTATACTCAAGCAAGACGTATCACATGACTGACAGCCACACCCCCATCAGCGGCTTAGTCTCCGTTAATCTCCGAAAACGTTGCAGCAAATTTCCAAACTGCCGTTATTTGGATAAATTTACTACATATTGGAAATCTTAATTGTTACTTTCTTGCATGAAAACATATTAAAACTTAATAAAGTGACATATTAACAGCTTAGCCTGGCTCAAAACCTCACGACGTGACGGCCGGTCTCAAGGCACCTAGACGCAATGCATTGTGGTGCAGTTGAGTATGTGCAGTAAGCTCACGTCACACACTCAGAAATTCTTGCTAATGTAGTATACATCCGAACATTTCTCACGTACACAAAATCCAAATACTATGCAGTGTGAACGTACTACATACTTAATTTACGTCATACTTTAGTATGAATAGTACATTAAGCCCCGTTCTGCCCGTTGTTGTGTGCGTTTCCATAGTGGTCTATAGAGCTGCGAAGATTAGGCAAATTAGTCTGCTGATGTATGAAAAAGCAACATGATAAGGGACGAGGGCTGCTGGCGGTCGCAGTGGTAAACACACTCTGCAGCCTGCAGTTCAGTGTGTCTGTGTGATTAGATTAAACATTGTAACACGGAAACATAAAGCTGCTCCAAATTGTGCGTATACCAAACAATACCAAATGTGTTTTTTTCCTCAATCAAAGCCTTGACTCATAGTCAAGTCATTTTCAAGTCATAGTCATTTTCAAGTCATTTTCAAGTCTTAGTCAAGTCATTTTTTATGCTTAATGCAGTACCTGTGAGGGTTTCTGGACAATATTTGTCATTGTTTTGTGTTGTTAATTGATTTCCAATAATAAATATATACATGCTTTCTCATAAAGTAAGCATATTTGCCCACTCCCATGTTGATAAGAGTATTATATACTTGACAAAATCTCCCTTTAAGGTACATTTTGAACAGGTAAAAAATGTGTGATTCATTTGCAATTAATTACGACTAATTATGGACAATCGTGCGATTAATTGCGATTCAATATTTTAATCAATTGACAGCCCCAGTTCAAATAGTTGTTTTATTAAGCATGTGAAATCGGCAGTTAATGTGATAAAAAATTATTAAAAAAAATGTGTAGTCCATCTTTAAAATACTCTCCTTTAACTTGTATTGCTGCCCAGTTCATGACTGTTCTTTGTAGAAGTATGTGGGGGATTTTTAAGCCGGTAATCAGAGTCTAAAGAAACAGCTCTATACGTTGAGGGTCATTGGCTGCGTGAAACCTCCAAGTCTTAAAATATCTCTTTCTTTTCAAAATAAAATTCCTGCTTTATTAAAGTCATACCCACATGGAGCACCACACCCAGACCCGATGTGTGGCCACAGCTTCCTTCTTGGGATGTGTGTGTGTGTGTGTTGGAGAGGTGTTCTACTTCTAGACACACACACACATACACACACACACACACACACACACACATAGGTAATTGGAGAGTTCCTGTTTTCTGGTACATTTAAAGGTAAAAGTTGGAGGAAGTTTAGGAGGAACATTTAAAAGGTAGTTGAAAAGAGGTGACTGGAAAACGGAGCCAGTAAAATAGTGTAACTGTGGCATTAAAACGCCAGTGATGGGAAATCCAGATACTACTACTGCACACACACACACACACACACACTCTCTCTGCTCTTTACCTTTAAACGTCACTACCTTTCCCACCCTGTCAGATGGTGAAAACACATCAGTAGACTCATCAGTGCTCATGACAAGAAAAAGAAATACTGAACATTTTTAAAGCGAAAGTTTTCTCAAGTGTGTGTGTCAGGGTAAAGAAATCAACTTACACAAACATACGTACTCCTGCTCACTCACACACACACACACACATACAGATGGACAGATAGCAGCGCTGGCAATGAGCAGGAAAGTGACGGGGTAGAAAAACAGTGAGATTAGCTGAGCTGGACCAGGCGGCTGCTGGCTCAGCACGGCTGCAGGTGTGGCACAGCCTGACCCAGCCTGGTCAGCCAAGTAGTGCTCCTGCAGCTGTACAAATACACACACACACACACTTACAGATGAACACCGACACACATATTAAGGGCTCACATCATACTCAAATTCCCATATTTGTATTACTATTCTTACAAGGACTGACGGTATTCATTCCTTGGTCCCCCCCCCAACCTCAACTTTAACCCTCTTCACTGCATCTTTGACCTTTAACCTTTACCCCTAACCTTGTCCTTATTATAAACTTAACCCTAAACCCAAGCACTTAGCTAACATAGCTCCTAAATATATCTCTCTGGAGGCCTTTTTTTTTGTGTGGACAGTCAGTACACACTCATGCAAAGCTCAAGACTTAACTCACAAATTTGAAGACTTAAGACTTTGACTTTAGCTCACTCAAGTCAGTAGAAATAAACCCACCAAATATTCTGTATATAACTTAATACATAAATGCCATCAAAGTGTAGTGATACGTGGGGAGAATCAATAAAAGGCTAAACAATGTCAAGAACAGTTAGCAATGGAAAAGATCTCAACAAAAGTGAAAATGAGGACGACACCGGGGTCAAATTGGACCAACGAGACCACATGGAGGCACTGCAAGTTATGCTAGCTAACATTAGCAGAGATATAAGAGATCTCAAACAGGAACTCTGAGATGAGTTAACCACATTCACAGACAAACTCACAGAACATATTCAAGAGTTATAAGAGACCCGACTGTACAGTGTTTGACATGACTTGAGGTTACAAAGCAAGCAGTACATTAAACAAGACAGCAACATGAACTAGAAGTGCACTCGGAGAGCGCAGACCTCCGCCAAGGCAGGTTTCATGCAGATCCTGTCACGATGAGACAGAGCCAGGCTAGCTGTTTTCCTTGTCTCCAGTCTTTATGATAAGCTCAGCTAATGGCTGCTGGTTGTAGCTTCATATTTACTCATATAGACTAGGGATGTCACGAGAACCGATACTTCGGTAACAACTCGGTACCAAAATTAAAAAAATGTGACGGTACTCATTTTCTTCGGTAACCGGAAGGATGCCTAATGGTCATTTGGTACCAGAGCGGAGGTACTGGAGATGCGATTCTTCCGGATCTAATTAGGGCAGTATACGCAACAAGTGTTCTCATCTGCTGTGAAATGAAGGAAGAAGAAGAACGCCGTAGCAGCACGGAAAAAAACAACAACACGAGACGTGAAAGATGGCAGCTGCTGCAGCGCTACCTCCGCCTCCACTCGTTGAGAAAACAAATAGCAAGAGTCGAGGATGGAAGTACTTTGCGTTCGAGGCGGATTTACAAGGAGTAATAATAGATTCGCAAAAACCAGTGTGCAGTGCAGTAACGGTGCCGTCATACTTTTCTTTCCAAAGGAGGAAATACTTCCAATTTAGCAAAGAACCTCAAAGACAGACATCCAGACAATATGGTCTGTTTTAAATACTTGAGGGCTACATGCCACTGTTCTGTGTTGCAATGTTAATAGACGTTTCTTTTTATTTATTACTTAAAGGCTACATGCCTCTGTTTCTTGTAATGTTCAAATGTTTAAATAAAGGAGTGCGTGTTGAATTAAATGGGATTTATTGTTTTTTTAGTTTTTTTTTACCGTGGTATTGAATTGGTATCGAGAATCGTGTAAATTCACTGATATTGGTATCGACTACTAGATTTCTGGTACCGTGACATCCCTAATATAGACTCATCTAAATAACAGCAGGAAAGCAAAATAGTGTATTGCCCAACGAATCATTTGAAAGTACTTGAAGTCAGCTTTAAAAAGAACTGTGATAACACAGTTTTAAAAGGAAAACCTGGAGCTAATTGCGCTCCCAATACATAAAAATGTGTGTCGGGAAAGGTTGCTTTGAGCCTGCTCACAGTGTGATGTTGACATGTAAATGACGGAGGACAGTCTGAATGCAGAGTAGATGACAGACTGGCGCATGGACATCAAACAGCCTCTACAATTGGATTAGCCACTGATTTTTTATATTACTCCACCCGTCTGAGACGCTCCCGCTCACCCCCACACACACACACACAAGTACACACACCGACCACTGCTCCGTGTCATTACCACACTGCTGTGACTCCATAAAATGGCTTGTAAATACAACCAGGCCTCCCAATTAGCTCCACTCACTTTCTCTCCTCTTTCATGTCCCCTTCCCTCTTTCTCATCTCTTTGTTTCTTCCATCCTAATATTTCTCTGCTTCCCTCTTTTCCTTTTTACTCTTCCTTCCCTTTTTACCTGTTTATGTCTGACCTGTCTCGTCATTTCACCCCCTCTCCTCCAACACTTTCCTTCCCCTTTTATAACTCTCTCTTCTCTCTTTCCCACCAGTTTTATTTCCCTGTATACATCACCCAATATTAAAACCACATCAGAGCAGTGTTTGCACTTCTGAGTTGTGATATTTGGCTTCATTTTACGGTCTTTTATCATTCTTTTAATTTGGATTCCCAAACCTTTTCCATCCCTTACAGTTACCTTCCTTATTTGTTTCTGTTTCTCTCCCTATTTTCTAGCTGTTTTTCCATCTTTCCAGACTTATTGTTTGCCATCTTTCGTTTCTCATCTTATCCAATCTTTTTCTAGTTGTTCCTCTCCATTATTTTTCTTCCATTCCTCTCTTCTGTTTTCTCCTCTCCTTCTCAGCAGCACCCTATGTAATTTGCAGACTGCATAGGGGAAACGGTTGTTTTTAACTCTGAGTTTCTTGCGGCTGACCACAATGTTATATTTAGACAAGGGCTGGAGTTAGGCCTGAAAATGACTGAGTTCACTCGCAGTGACTACTCTCCCCAGTTCACTGTGTGTGTGTGTGTGTGCGTTGGTCTGAGGCTTACCAAACCTATTCAGCGCTTGAATCAGGTCCCACTGAGAACAGGTTTCCTGCAGACAAACAGGGTGCGGCTTAGGTCCGTTCGTGTGTGTTCGTCATTTAGGTTTCCTCTCTGTATCATGGCACAACAGGATGGGAATGCACAGATGCGGTCGCTGTGTGCAATGACACATGCACACCGCATGCGATGACCAATTCGAGGCAACTGGCAGCTGATGTATGTGAGCCAAATATGACCAATATAGTAGTGGAAAAGTCCAGTTGTGATTTGGATCATTTATATATCTGGCTTGATGGGAATTTAAATCCAATCTCAGTGTTTTACTGGCTGTTCATTTTCTCAGAGAAGCACCTGAAATTGTATATTATCTTTATCGGGGAATGTTTATTTGAGATTTTAGGAAACCAAGTGACTGACACTCCCTTGTTTCCTCCCTCTCCCTCAGGCTCTTTCACTCCTTTCCTTCTATTTTCATTCGCTCTCTTTCTTGCATTCTCTGTCTTGATTCAAAATCATTCAGCTGGATGTTTTAGTAAACTAGCATGACCTTTTCTTACTTTGTAGCACGGAGGCGTTCAGTGCCGAGCGCGGAGCAAGGGAGGGCGCCGACAAAGTGATGATCGTGGTGACGGACGGAGAGTCACACGACGGGGAGGAGCTGCAAGACGCTCTGGGCGAGTGCGTGGACAGAAACATCACCAGATACGCCATCGCTGTGAGTACACCTCATCAAGTCCGATGGGTCATTCTGCTTAAAAGGACCTGCTAACGTAAAATAATCCTAATTTCTGGGTGAGTTTTATGCTCAAAATGTTGATTCGGGAGCTTTCTACAGTGACAAGAGTGAAACCTACATTATCAGCGTGGTGTGAACTGTAGAGCATCCTTGACATTCCTCACACATTGTGTTAAAGTGGTACGCCGACCATATACACCCTCAAGCATCCACACAATACCACCACCACTCCCCCTGAAATAACATGTCTAAATTACCAAATGAACCCCTTGGGTCTACAAAAATAGCCAAGTGGGAACTAAAAGTCTTCCTTTCTAGCCCCACCCGACCCCCTCAACACACTGAGTGGAGGCAGAGGGGCAGACAGACTCTGGACTGGTTGCAGACCCCTCCCTTCACCACAAGAGAAGCTGGGGAACGTCCAGACACCACTGGGACCACAGAGGAGGAGAGCATGAGCATGAGGAGTGCCACTATAGAAATATGTGCAGACGATGAAGATGCACCTAGTGATTTATGGATGGAGAAGTTCAGCTACAAGCAGTCCCAGTTGGACACACTGTGTTTGGATAGTCCTGAGGGTTGAATTATAGTTTTTTGCAACAGCTAAAACACAATTTCTGAAACTAGGGCCCTCTTGAAAAACATACACAAAAAAATACAAAATATCTTACATCTCTTGCCAAAGAAAACACTTCATTCAAAACTATATAAACTCTTGCCAAAAAAAATAATAGTACTGAATATTTTCTCATTTTAAGAATTTGAGTGCAAAATGAACATAACAGTTTTAAGTGAAATTATAGAGAAAAAATAAATAAATATAGGCCTAGCCTACATCGCAATAGAAACAATATAGAAAAAATATATACAATAGACATTTTTATATCGTTTTGTCGTTATCGTTTTATATCGTTTCATACTGCCAAGCCCTACCTTAGATCATCTGATTTGGGATTAAAAAGCAGAAATCCTGATTTTAATAACAAGATAAAAGACTCTAATATCTGTCTTAAGAGACAAGGTACAGAGGAGACAGTTCCACTGGTTGTCGTCATGGTTACATTGAGATTATTATTCCATCAATTAAACTCCAAACAGTCACCCAAGGTATAGGGACTCAGGAGGCATGATTATGTGGTTATAGATCAGAACTGACCCATTGAATCAAAATTATCAAAAAAGTAAAATTCTATATTTGGCAGAAAATTAAAGCAGAACAACATGTCTTCCTATGTACAATTTACAAAGCCCTCTCAGAATCCTCCTACTATAATATATCCAGTAGTTGTTGTATTTCAGTCTGGACCAAAGTGGTGGACAGACCAATAATTCCTAGAAAATTCAACAGCAGCATCTTTCCAGAAACAGTGTGCCTGTTAATCTGGACAATCCCCAAGAGGTGTGTGGATTATCCACAGAAACAACAACTCTATCTTATGTGCACAACATAATGCTAGGTCAGCAAAAGTTTAATTTGAGAGAAGGAACCAGCCAACCAGAGATAGAGAGGCATACGCAGCCTTAAATGCAAAAACAAACAAACAAAACTGCACGAAGAAAACAAGAGAGAATGAGTTGGGTTCTGTGGTCGAGTGTTTGTCCAAAAAGTCAAAGTGATGCATGGTGACAGGTAAGCGCCACTTGTTGCTCTCTGTGCTGCTGCCTACAGTACTCGGGTCGGTTGTGCGTGTTGAGTGAAAACGGCTCACAGGGGAGCGAAGAGCTTTCAAAACAAGAGCACGGTCACTGCACACTGTGTTTTATACATCAGTGCAGGTCAGGGGCTGGAAGTGTGTTTGTGGGGGAGTTTACGCAGGGCCATGCATGCATATACAATAATCAAATGCCATTGTGATTTAAGTCCCTTAAATCTGGAATTGTGCTTTATATTTTAAGACTTTCTCTTTCCGGTCTTCTCTGTTCATGACTATGTAAAAGCCAGCAGCAGTTGGCAGCCTGAGTGGAATTTAATGTACATATTTATATGAAGGCTCTTTACACACTACAGCCCCTCTCCATCCCATACCCTTTTGAAAACAGAGGATTTCCTTAGTTTGCTTGGCAGCTGGAGTCACGGGGGGAGATTCTTGGGTTTGGTTTCTCTTATGGAATTTTCTCATTTGTACTTCAGGCGTTAAGCCACAGGCCACTGCCGCTACAGTATATCTTCTGCATCAGTCATCTCTTCACCTCGCAGCCGGGCCTGCACTCCTCATTTACAAATCCCCGGTGGCTATCATTTCCTCCGTTCTTATGTTTTCCAGTTGCCTTTAGGTATGGCTTAATTGCCAGTAGATTACACAGGCAGTGACACAGCTATTAAGTGTGTTTATTAGGGCTGTCAAAGTTAACGTGATAATAAAGCGTTAACGCATATTTTCTTTTTAACGCCACTTATTTCTTTAACGCATTAACGCAATCAATCTTTCGGAGGTCGTAGTGAACTCACTTCTAAAGCTAGAGTGAAGATACTGGCATCAAATGAAACTAGAACAAACTAAGGAATCCATTGGTACCAACCATGTCATACTAGCGTGTTGGGAGGGGGGGTGAAGAACGCTCCAAACTTGCTCCAAATTTTGGTGAGGGTTTTGATTTCCAGTAATAAATATATACATACATTTACGTAAAGTAAGCATATTTGCCCACTCCCACGTTGATAAGAGTATTAAATATGTCTCTTAATCTCCCATTTAAGGTACATTTTGAACTGATAATAAAATGTGTGATTAATTTGCGATTAACTACGGACAATCATGTGATTAATTGCGATTAAATATTTGAATCGATTAAGAGCCCTAGTGTTTATGTTCATTTTATTTACAGTTAAATCCTGCAGCTCCAGGTTACTTGTGTGCTACTTCAGTACATCTTCCCTCAGACTTTTATGATTTCCCTCTTCACTGTCCCTCAGAAACATGGAGAAGTGATTGCTCCGATACATGCCAAAGTGTCTGTGCATGTGCTCTGTTTTTGCCGCTTTCACCTCCTTTCTCTGCTTCCGGCTTTATCCGTCAATGTTTTATAGAGCTTGTGTTATCTGCTTATCCATTTACCGCATTTTCTCTTTTTTAAAATCTTTTTCCTCTCTCTATTTTTCTCACGCTGGCCTCCAGGTTCTGGGTCATTACATCCGTCGGCAGCAGGACCCTGAGACGTTCATTAAAGAGATAAAGTCTATCGCCAGCGACCCCGAGGAGAAATACTTTTTCAATGTGACCGATGAAGCCGCGCTCAATGACATCGTGGATGCCCTGGGAGATCGCATCTTCACTCTGGAAGGTTTGTGATACAGGGAATGAGACTGATGCACTGTTTTAAAAAAGAGAAAGAAAGAAAGAAAGCAGCGAAGTTGTAGTTCTGAGACGTTTATATCTACATAGGCAGCGGCTCCACTTCACAGAGTTCGTCATGTTGCACCGCCAGGTTTCTACAGTAGCCCAGAACAGCCAAACCAAACACTGTTAACATTTCCTGATTAGGCCAGAGTTGATAACCTTACCTGGCTGTCGTCGCCGCCGCTCTCTTTCTCTTGCTTCACCACTCACTCCGCTCCAAATGACCTACGCTACTCTTACAACAACTGGCTCTAGAGAGGGCCATTCACGTTTTCACGTCAGCAACCCTAGCTCTTCTAAATGCTTGGCACACGGGAGAGGATTCAGTTGGTTGCAATCTGCAACCTCACTGCTAGATACCTCCAGATCCTACACGCTGCTCCTTTAAGACGTACAACACCTATAAGCCTTTTATTAAACTCTGTCACATTTTTTACAGTATCACTGTCAGATTAATCAACATACTTTGATTCATAAATTATATTGATTAGTCAAGCACAAACATGAGGAAACAAAAACTGAAAGTCTGAGAAAGAAGAGGAAGAATGAAATACAAGAATATGAGACAGAAGAGAGAGAATATTTAAGAGGGTGGAAGGAGGATAAGGTCCATGTGAGAAAATACACAGTAGTCCTGCAGCGAAAGCAAGAAAAGTGAAAGACGGTAGAGGAAGTGTACAGCAGCTATCACAATAGTTGCGGGAACATGAGAGGAAGAGTGATGAAAAGCGATGCCACCCTTCAATGTTTAGGGAAATCAGAGAGGAAGGGACCGGAGGAGAGGAAAGGAAAGGGTGAGGCACGTCTGCCACCTGTGGTCCTCAGGGTGAGCAATGGCACTGATCATGCCATCTAGATCTGATCCTCAGAGGGAGAGGAAGGAAGGGAGGAGGTGTGTAAAGAAACGTGACGACGGAGAACTCTGACTTGCTGTCTCTGTCCACCTCTAGGCACACTGGGCAACAACGAGAGCTCGTTCCACATGGAGATGTCTCAGATCGGCTTCTCAACACACTTACTGGATGTAAGTCCGGTAGCTGTTCGTATCTATGTGTGAACTGTGCATGTTTTTTACTTGTGTGTCTCATCCGTGCCCTCCTCCATTCTGCAGGATGGTATCCTGTTTGGGATGGTGGGCGCCTATGACTGGGATGGTGGCGTGTTGAAGGAAGGGACCAACGGACGCATCATGCCGCCAAGAGAGGCTTTTGAGAGCGAGTTTCCACTGGAGCTCAAAAATCATGCTGCTTATTTAGGTACCCACATACATCACATCACTGAACATGATGCTAAAAGGATCACACTTGTGGTTTCCACATGTTAATGCATTGCTATCATAGACCCCCCCTAGCGGCTGGGCCCCAGAAAGCTTTCCCCTTTCCCCCCTTATGGCCGGGCCTGCTTGTGAACGAACTGCAGCTTTGGAACCAACTCTCAAATCACACGTCAGAGCTCTTAACCACCAGCATGTAAAAACACACTGCCCTCAGAGCAGGCTGAAGTCAGACCACACTTTCAGCTGCATGAACATGTACTATGAGGCAAACATTACCAACATTTACGGTCAACAAGATGTGACGCATTATTTAACTGGAGCACAAGTTGATTTTCACGGTAAAAATGGTCAACAACACCAGTATGACTCTTTTACTCTTCACTGAAGGCCATAGATTAGGTTGTAGTAGTAGATGATGTGTATGTATATTTATTTATTTATATTTGTTTCCAGGTTACACAGTGTCATCTGTGATAGTTGGGGACTGGAAGAGGCTTTATGTGGCTGGTGCTCCTCGATTCAAACACAAAGGCAAAGTCATCCTGTTTGAACTCAGCGATGAGGGCGATGTCAACATTGTGCAGGCCCTCAATGGAGAACAGGTAAAGTCCCCCCTCTCCCTTCAGCCTCTTATTTGTTTATTCACCAGAAAACAGCCAGAATCTAATTTGTCAGAGATTACAGCAACGACTCCACCTGGTGGCATCAAGCTGAAGGAGCATGTTTCTGTCTGTAGATTGGATCTTACTATGGCAGCGAGGTGTGTGGGCTGGATATCGACCAGGATGGCATCACGGATGTCCTTCTGGTTGCAGCTCCAATGTACCTCGGCTCAGGAAACAAGGAGACTGGTAGAGTCTACATCTACACCCTCAGTGGGGTAAGACAGCAGTGGCATGGATCATTATTTTCCTTACGGATTATTATGCATCAACAAGAATACACAACATTTCTTAAACTGCTGTTAGGCTTCCATGACAATTTCTTAAAAAGACTGATGTATCCTGTATCATATAATTGACAGCGTGGCCCTTCAAGGAATAGCAAAAGCAATAAGGAAAAATAAAGGGATACAAATAAATGACTTTTAAAAATAAATACATTTTAAAAATATATACAGAAAAAGTCATTTAAATGCAGAAAAAATATATATTTAAAAATGCAGGAATAAATATATACAGAAATAAATAAAAAAATAAATGTGAAAATGAATAATTATTCTTTTTTATTTTATTTGTCTTTATATTTCGACATTTATTTATTCTTTTATTTTTTTCTCTCTTATTTCCAAATTTGTATTTACTTAATTAGTCTTAATATATACACATTTTTAAATTAGTTTATACATTCTTTTATTTATTCCTCATTATATTTCCACATTTTTAAATTAATTTATATATTCTTTAATTTATTCCTCTTTCTATTTCCATATTTATTTTCTAATTTTCACAGATTTATTCTATATTATGACACTCTTATGACTCCAAACTCTTCTTCCTCCTCTTTCTTATCACCCAGGAGGAGGTGTTTGTATCCAACGGTACTCTGAAGTCAGAGGATAAGTCCCAGGATGCCAGGTTTGGTTACGCACTGGCAGCCGCTCCAGACCTCAACCACGACGGCTTCACTGACCTGCTGGTGGGAGCCCCGCTGGAGGACGAGCACAGGGGGGCCATCTACATCTACCATGGATTCGGTATCTACATCATCCACGATTACAAGCAGGTACTTGTCATTTGCCTACAATTACATTTTCACTGGTGCATTTCAGGATTCAATCAAACTGATTTTTTCTTTCTCTCTGCCTCTCCTGTCCTCTCAGCGTATTTCAGGGTCATCGATTTCCCCCTCCCTGCAGTATTTTGGCCGCAGTGTGAGTGCTCGGTTGGATTTGGATGGAGATGAGCTAATAGACTTGGCAGTGGGAGCCCAGGGCAATGCTGTAATGCTCAGGTAGGCAGAGGCAGAGTTGGGGACGGAGGGAAGGGCATTACCAGCACAGATTTTATTTTATAGCTGCAAACACTGGAAGATAATGAAGGTAAACAACACATTAAATGCACCACCTATAGACAGCTAGTTTCCACATTTAAAAAAATTATACATTTATTTCCTCTGTAGACTCAAATCATCTATTGGCTTCTATATTTCTGTGGTGTCACATGGCTAAAACTTAAAGAGGACCTATTATGCTTACTTTAGAGAGCATACTTGTATTTTAGGTTTCTACTACAACATGTTTACATACTTTAATGTTCAAAAAAAGCTTTACTTTTCTCATTGCGGCTGTGCTGCAGCACCTCTTTTCACCCTCTGTTTGAGCTCCAGTTTGCTTTGATTGGTCAACTGGCCCTCTGTTGTGACTGGTCAACCGAACCAAACTCTTTGGACTCCACTCCAGCTCCGCTCTAATTAGCTTTGTTTGAGGGCGTGCCAAACTAGCTGCTGGGCCAACCAGGTCTCCCACAACGTTTTGAGGGAAACGTATTCTCTCCTGGATTACGGTCGCAGTTTTAAACAGTTTTAAAACACGTGATTAACGTGTACTACGGTTTACTAAAAAAACATCAGGGTTTGGCTTAAAATGACTACGACATTGAAACAAACCAAAACGAAAATGCAACAAATGACTGCGTTTCACACGAGACACAAACAGCGGTCTCCTGGGGGAAAGTCTGGTGTGTGTTGGACCCATCCACCTTCCCTCCCGCCCGCCAGTAGTGGACTCTCTCGTTTGTTACACCCCGTTATTATTAAATAACGGTTATTATTCAGAGTAACTTTAATTCGCTGTTGCTCAATACATTACGTCACTGTGTCACAGATAAAGGTATTTGTGATACATAAAAGACAAACGTAATCCGCAACAAGACGTTTCCTTCCAAATTAGAATGCAATTTAGTTATATGGGAACGTAGTTTTTAGGAGACAGGGTTGGCTAGGCAGGTCTTATGCAAATGTGTTACTTGGTGACATCACCACGTTACTTAAGAAAAGGCGGGACTCCAAGCAAGGTGTTTCAGGCAGTTCAGGAGCAGTGTTTCTCTGGGGATGATAATAACTCCCTTTGGTGTGGACTTTGTAATTTGCAGACCTTTTACATGCACAAAAAACTATGTAACCCACTAAAGGAAAGAGAAAAAGCACAAAAGCATAATAAGTCCTATTTAAATCCTGTTTTATCATCCACTGTCCCTCCTGTCCCCAGCTCTCGGAGCATAGTCCAGATCAATGTGAGTCTGTCCTTCCAGCCGCACTCCATCAACGTCATTCAGAAGACCTGCCAGAGGGGAGCCAGAGAGTCGGCCTGTCTCAACGCCACTGCCTGCTTCACAACCGTCTCCCGCTCCCCCGGACCACAAAGCAACAGCTTTGGTATAACTCTTTATTTTCTTACCCTCTCTAATCCTTATAAAACGAGGACTGTGGGTGCTGTGAATTGGCACAGACACACACACTAATTAGAGTGGGAACTTTCCAACACTCACCATCTGTCCTAATTACCTGCTCTCTCCTCAGATCTGTGGGTGTCCGCCATGTTGGACGACAGGAAGTTGTCTGCGAGGGCGCTGTTTGACGACAGCTCCAACCGACAGACCCAGCTGGCAGTCCGAGTTCACACAGGACAAACTCTCTGCTACAAACTGCCCTTCCATGTCTATGTGAGCATCAGTACACACATCAACCACACGTTTGACATTGAAATGATTTGGTGACTTTATTCTGTCACTAACATTTCTGTCTTTCTGTGTTGTAGGACACCGCAGATTACATCCGTCCAATTAGCTTCTCACTGCGGTTTAAGATCAACGATACAGAGAGCGGTCCAGTGTTGGATGAAGGCTGGCCAACAACAGTCAAGAAATCTGTGAGTGGTTATCATTTCTAGCTTCCTTACTGCATCACATCTCCTCTCTCTGTTCTCCATCAAACATGTTGTCCTCTCCAGATCCAGTTCTTTAAAGACTGCGGTGAGGACGATGTGTGTACAACAGACCTGGTGCTGCAGGCTCATATGGACATCTCTGGGACAAGGTACACATTTGAGATATCCCTCTTGTTCTATTTTCTTTCTGCATGACAAGATCAGATATGAACTCAGTAGTTGGGTTTCAGTGAGTTTTCATTGTGTTTCCTCCACAGACAGAAGCCTTATGTGATTCGGAGCCCTCGTAGGCGTCTGGCGGTGGAGGTTCAGCTTCAGAACAGACTGGAAAACGCCTACAACACCAGCCTTACACTGCACTATTCACGCAACCTGCACTTCTCCAGCCTCAGCATTAGGGTAATAAACCACACACATTAATACATACAGCACCACGCGTAACTCGCCATACACATTTACACAGATCTACATCGAGAAACTAACGCACAGTTTCTGCTTGTCTCTTTCTTTTGCTGTAGGAGGATGCCCATTTTAAGATTGAGTGTACAGCACTTGGTGCCAACAGCCACTCGTGTAACGTCAGCTATCCAGTGTTTCGCTCCCAGTCAAAAGTATGTTCGTGCCGGGGAAATAACTCCCATCACTCTCTCGAATCAGCCCACTCATACTTCACTTCCTCCAGGTGAAATGTGTCACTTCAGCAGGCTTCTCTTCTCTTTTTTTTGTTTGCAGGTGAACTTCATGTTGGAGTTTGAGTTCAGCTGCACATCTCTGCACAGTCGAGTGCAGATGAAGCTTCATGCTGCCAGGTAGCTCACTCCACATACACAAATACTGGAAACTTCAATAAAGAGTTTTATAAAAAGTTTTTTAAGAGGACCTATTATGCTTTTGTGCTTTTCCCCTTTCATTTAGTGTGTGTGTCTTCAGTAGTTTTTAGTGCATGTAAAAGATCTGCAAAGTTACAAAGCCCAAATTCTACGCCAAAGGGAGTTACTCTCCCACAGAAACACTGCTCCTGAACTCCCTGAAATACCTTTTTTCGGTAACGTGGTGATGTCACCAATTTAAACATTTGCATAATATCTGCTAGCGGGTAGTTTGGCACACCCTCAAACAAAGCTAGTTAGAGCGGAGCTGGAGCGGAGTCTGAAGAGTTTGGTTCAGTTAACCAATTACAAAATTGGGCCAGCTGGTATGAGAAAAATAAATCATTTTTTTTTGGACATTAAAGCATGTAAACATGTTCTAGTATGCACGCAAATGAGCATAATAGGTCCTCTTTAATATTGTTTCCACAACAAGAAATTAAAAGTACTGCGTGAAAAGAGTTTACGTAACCATCTCGTTCTTTTACAGTGACAGTATCGAGAGAAAGGATACTTTGGGGGACAACAGTGTTCAGCTGCAGAGCTTCGTTCAGTATGAACCAGATTTGTTTGTTAGCAGGTACGTGTGTGCAACATACTGTATGTATTATTCAACAATCAGATATTTTTGATACTTTAGATATGTTTGTGTTTAAAGATGCTTTGAGCCAATATGATAAAAAAGTTATTTTTTAATAAAACTGTCGCTATATCCTGACAGTAGTACCTGAGACATATAATCTGGGAAAAAATCCTCTGAAAACATATATTAGTGTACCGTTTAACTGTAAAATGAGAAAGTTTGTGACCCAGCCGCCATGTTGAAAAACAGTCAAGCCAAAACCGCCCACCAGCCGGAGCAAACTTTCTAATTTTACAGCTAAACAGTACACTACAAGATGTTTCTGAAAACATTTGAGATGAGAAATAGGCATTACAGTAACAGAATATTGATTCATATTTGATCAGCGCTGCCTAGTTTGACTTGGAGGTTTGTGAGTTTTGTGAGTTGATTAGTTGTTTTCCTTCGGTACTGTGAAATCTTGCAAATGCCATTCGGAGCACAGGAGAACACGGAGAAACATGATTTTTTTCAGATTATCTGTCTCATGTTTTATAGAAATATCCTTTTTTTCAATCATATTTACTCAGAGTTCCCCTCTGCTGCATTAATGTGTGTTTTTTTCCCTGTTTTTCTGTGCAGTGACTCTAATTTAAACCGATATGAGGTCCACCCAACTCGGACAGTGTCGGAGGCCATCGGACCAGAATTCTACACACACCTCAGGGTAAAGCTCACATGTTCTTTTTATAAACTTGAATGCAACCCATGGCTTCAAGTTATTCTAAAACTCTAGTCATCATCACTGTAAAAAAAAAAAAAAAAAGGGCAAGGCAAAACTAGAGCATTTCTTTGTTTGTGTTTTAGCTGCAGAACCTCGGCTGTTACTCTGTGAGTAATATGGAGCTGAGGCTGCATCTGCCCTCTGTGGCTGCAGGAGACAGAGTCTTCATGACTGTCACCGACGTCTCTTCATACAACGTGAGTACTGCTGCTGTGTGAGTGTTTGCATCTCTCTTTTAGATCAAATCTGACATATTTAAATTGCCCCCGTAGGCCACAGGGGTGAACTGCAGTGTGCTGAGCGATCTGGCCCAGCTGAAAGCCAGACAGAGAGACGTACGCTCCCTTCATCCTGAAGACATGATGCAGAACGACATACTGGTGAGGCCCCTGGTAACACGGCAGCTACTCAACACTGTGCCGCATCAGTATACGTGTTAACATGCATCTACGTGTTTAGAACTGCAGCAGATCGTGGTGCATTGAGGTTGTGTGTGAAGTCCAGCAACTTCTAAGAGGGCAGTCCGCCGTCATTCGCGTCAGCCGCAGAGTTCACGATGATTTTTTCAGAAAAGTGAGTTACACAACAGCTCGCAGATGCTCATTTCAGCCTTTCTGTCCTATGACACAAACATTGGTCATCACCTCTGTGTCTCTTTTTGTAGGCCAAATATAAGTCAGTGAAGATAATAGGTGCCTATCACCTCGCAGCTCAGGAGACTAACCTCATCACTCTGGACACGGGAACAGTCTGGAGGGAGGTAAGAAGACTGTAATGGGATTTTGAGAGGCAGAATGGGAATGGGGTTTACTTTCTCCAATCTCTCCCTTCATCTGTTTTTCTAGACTGTACTGGAGGTGCTAAAGGGCCGAGCTATTCCCATCTCGCTGTGGATTCTGATTGGTAGCATCATTGGAGGTTTGCTGCTACTGGCCCTCATCATTTTCATACTATGGAAGGTATTTTGTTACAATTACCTTAAAATTTCTTCAGGAAAGTGAGCGTGTTGTGGACAGAATATCAATTTATCTCGCTTCTCGTCAGATGGGATTCTTCGCACGCAAACAGAGAGCAGAGGATGAGAACCATGAGGACTGAGCCCAACTTTTGCTGCCATGACAACAGTCATTTGCCATGACAACTACCACACGAGCCGAGTCCACCTCTTACCAGGCACAGAGACAGTTTGGACTCGACACACAGACGCAACAGGGACCTCCAGGACCAAAGAGAGCATCGAGAGGGTCCAACAGAAATGCACTACCCACTATTTCCAGGGTCGGGAGCACTTATGTAAATAATCTTTTTTTTGTAATTTTAAGGAAAAACCAAAGTGTATTAAACCACAATTCTTCTATTTAATATACAGACATCTTCACGGTTTTGCATTTCAAAAAATCACTTTGTTCTATGTTTGTCTTACAGTTTTGTGTTTGTTCTTCAATGAAATTAAAAATTGTTGAAAACAAGTATTCTTGTGCTCAGTTTATTCAGTTGCGGATAAGTGCACTAAAAACAAGCAATCTATTTAGATTTTACTGCACTGCAAACTGAGTCAATCCAGTCACAGAAACTATAAAACAGCCACAATTGACAGCATTCATACACAAAAACAAATCTTCAGAAGTACTATGTGTGAGTTGTGATGCTCTCAACTTGTGGATGCGGTGGAGTTGATGTAGGACTCTAAAAGAAAGATGGTTTCATCAACCTGGTTCTCTGCTGAGTCTAACCTGGGGGGGAAAAGAACAATTGTGAGAATAGTAACACCAACAGACCAAAGAGGTGATTCAATAATGGCACCTGTAGAATTGTAGTTTTGTTTTGTGCTCTTACTTGTTGATGTGAAGTCGTAAGGCTTCCAGCTGTTGCTTCTCAGGAGCAGTGATCATCTCCTCGACCTCCGTCAGCTGCTCCGGCTCGGCCCCGCTGGCCTGCAGAGATGCCAGAATGGCCTCGATTCGCTGGGATTTCTCCAGCAGACGCCTATGAGTCAAGCAGGAAACCAGTCAAACATTGATCTGTGACACAGTGTGTGAGCCAGACAACTCTTAAAGGGTAACATCGGTATTTTTCAACCTGGACACTATTTCCCCATGTTTCTGTATTTAACTGACTAATGAGGAACAATTTCTGAAATTGGTCCAGTATTGAGGGTGAGCTGCTCACAGGCTGAAATACGGTGCTATTGGGGCAAGCTGGCACCGTCATTTACGTCCACTAAAAGTGCTTGTTTCTCCCATGACAGTCTCTGATTGTTATTGGAAATGTCTGACATTATGGAAAGAGTCTCGCTCAAGGAGAAGTTTCGTTCTGAAATCTGGCGAACGGTGGAATAGTGGAATACATCCATAGTGGAAACCTGAGGTGCCAGCCAGTGTTGTGTTGGAGTACAGAAAGCGTAGCTTAATTTTATCTAGAAGATTTTCAATATCATGGCTGAATATTTAGATGATTTCAACAATGTGGACGAGCTCTTTGAATTCGATGGCAGCCCGTATTTATTTGAGCCAGTGTATACGGATATTCAGATTTCACCACGAGACTTCTCCTTAAGCAGGACTTGGCCACAAAATCAGACCGGATCAAGCGAAAGGTAAGAAAAACGTTTTTTTTTCCTCTGTAGGGTCCTTTCCATAATGTTGTCAGACACTTATAATAACAATTTGAGCCTGTCAGTGGCAAAAACAAGCACTTTTAGTGGATGTAACTTTACATTGATGCTGCTCACTTGCCGGTTACCGTGATCTCCCTCAATCCTGGACCAATTTCAAAAATCGTTGTCCCCATCAGACACTTGGGAAAACATGGGAAACTAGAGTCCAGGTTGAAAAATACCAAATTTACCCTTTAAAGCTGATCATGTGAAATTATCTGGCTTGCAAGATCAGAAAACATGGCGACATACGGCTATGATGAACTCACTTGCTCTCTCTGGACTCAAACAGGCGTCGCTCTATGAGGTTGGCGACTGTCTGCACAGAGAAAAATGTCCAAAGAGAAAACATTACTGAAGGCAAAACCAGCATGAAAGACATAAAACATGTCAAAGGTAGTCCTCTTCTATCCAGAGCTCTGAAAGTTACAGCATGTTCATTGTTTTACCTTGTAGCAGTTCTGAAGCAGCATTCTTGCAGTTGGGAGTTGGTTGACGGTGTAGAGATAGAAGGTACGAGAGGGAGCGTAGTCGGGAGTCTTTGGGATTTCCTGAAGAATAAAAAAAAATATGTCTGTCAAGAGTGCCCATTGAAATTGTCACTATGTCAGTGATACTGCCAAATGGTCACTTTTGTTAAATTATTCCTGCGTCATTATCCATAGAAACACAGAACAAAAGACTAGGCTACGGAGCTGGTTTACAAGTCTAGTTTTTAAAATATCTCATTCACTTAGTGCATCTTCAAAAATTGGGCCAAATCATTTTCAAAGTAGGTTTTTGGATCAGGTTGTTTTCGATTACTCCTACGTTCCAGGCAGTCGCTCATATTAATACACTAAGAAAATTGGCTTGATGATACTTTGTATATTTATATCCATCACAGTGTTCAGTATGTCCCCTTGTTTTAGTCAGAGTTACAGATAATTTGTGGCAACAGTTAAAGGCAGGGTGGGCGATCTTGAGAAACTAGTAAGAGTACATTAGATCTTTAAAAATGATCCAACTGAAAAACTCAGCCCAATGTTGCCAACTCTTTTCCAATGAAAGTAGCTTGCAACACTAGCTCCAAAAGTCCCTAAATCTAGAGAGAAAGTCGCCAACACTGTCAGTCTGTCGCTTCAGGTCTCATCCAAAGCCATTCCCCCACTTTTATCATTACTAACATAAACATATCATAATGAACGTAAACAACAAACATGGCTATTATTAGTACTCACAGCTGTCAAGCTAACAGCTTGTGGAAGACTCTGGTGACGGAGGGCACGCAGGTGGACAGACAGGTAGCCCGTCCAATCATTACGTTCGGGATGAATGAAATGATTGGACGGGTTTATTACAGTCCTACGACAGTCAGAGATACTGGATTTTTTTCTTTTTTTGTCAGAGCATTTGATTTATTGATTGCTGTCAGGCTGACCGCAATTTCAACTAATATGACAAAAAAAGTTTCTAAAATCTTTACAAAACCTGTCTTTAAGAGTGAGGACTGTTTTGGAAGCTCTTACATGTTAAGTGTTTAGATGTTTGTGGGAATAAAGAGAAAAAGCGTTCAACAATCCATCATCCTAAGAACACACATAAATGCAAAGAGGTGAATCCTGAAAGCATCTTCACGTCTTGTACCTGTAGCTGGACCAGGTTCTGTGAGAGCAGCGTGTAGAGCATGTCTTTGGCCTCTTTGGCTGGAATCATGGCAAAATCCTCCACCTGCTTCTGCTCCAGGTGACGTTTCCTTAGCAGCAGACGGAAGATGCGCGCCGATCGGGAGCCAAATCTGATGACAGATCAACAGTGATTAATAGTGACTTGTTGCTGATAGGACAACCACATGTATACACAATTAAAAACACACTTACCTCTCCTGTACGACAGACTCCAGCGTGGCCCGAGCCAGATTGGCCAGCGCTCTGTTCATGACTGAGAGGTGAGTTATGAAAAGCATCCGTGCCTTGTGTTTCATGAATAAAAACTGGTACCAAACAGTGCGCCGGTTCTTAACAAAATGACCGTCTAAATTGAAAAAGGATACTGACAACGTACATCCCTCCTCCACTTTCACCGGCCTTCCCCACAAACTCCATCTAGGAAATGAAAAGAACAACCTGAAATCTTGTTTTCTGAACAACCAAGATTGCCAGCACTAAATATCAATCCAGTCTTTCTCTTACTTTAGTATGTGGGGGCCATGGCCCTCTCACTGTGAATGACTTATGCATTTTATACTAGGCAGGGTTTTCTTTAACTGTATTTATTTGTGATAAGCTGCTTGACTGAAGTCTGTCATATTTGTAATTGTGTTACATGTATTTATTGTATTTTGGATTGTACTTGACACTGTGATGTTATATTGTGATCTTGTTGTGATGTTATGTAGTGTGTTTATTGTGTCTGTGTCTAGGACTACAGATGGAAATTAGCTTCCCATCTTTTTGTTTCTATGTAAATAACTAATGTCTGTGCACACAGTCCTTTTAAACCAAATAAATTAAATCAAGTAGATCTAAAAGAACAACCTTGCAGATACAAATGAAGATTGTGAAATGTGACAGATGTCTTGCAGAGGTCATACCGGGTCATCAACCAGTAGCGTGAGGTACTGGTCTAAGATGGGTCTGGCGATGTTGTAGCTGGCTGGGAGGGACCTGAAGATCTCGTTGGCTGAGAGGGGCTTTGTGCAGGTGGCTGTGGGCGAGGTCGTCACCTCACTCATCCTCAGCATCGTCCTCACTATCTCACTGCTAGTCTGGGTTATTAAGATGAAATGATTTAGAAAGACAATCATTATAAATCATAAACAACCATAATGATATTTTTTCTTTGTATAGAAAACAGACCGGCAGATGGAAAAATGTAGTTACAGCAGTGCTGAATGTGACATGACTGGAAACAAGGTGAAACAGCCTGGTTCTGTCTAAAGGTCACAAAATCTGCTCACCAACACCTCTATAGCTCGCTTATTAACAAGGTATACATCTTGTTTGTTTAAGCCGTACAAAAACTGAAGTTTAAAGTGGCAATCCTTAACTCAGTCCTGGTTGATTTGGCAACACCCTATATACTGGTGGTAAGTGCAAATGTGGCTTAATACTACACGTCCCAGAATACTGGAGGCAGCAAAACCAACTACTGTCGTTTTAATAAAGAAGTCAAGAAATAATTGGCCTTTTTCCATCATTTTTCTGCAAACAGTGAAAGTGAAAGTAGTTGGTTACCTCACTGAGAAGTTGTAGTTGTGTAACCTGTCGCCTGCAGCTCTTTATCCAACAGCTCACTGTGGCTGCTACTTATTGCTCAATTACTCCTTGCAATATTTAAAACTGATCCGCTTTCAAAACATGCCGAAAATGACCGTTGTCTTGTTTAGTAGATGCATTTTTGATGAATGATAGAGGTCAGTGTCAAGCTCACTGACAAACATATTGCATTTCCTGTGACTAGTTCATAATAAACGTTCACCAGTTAAATGCTTTTACTGTGAAGCTACAGCAGTAGGAAATGTTCGGTTTGCATCAGGTCCTCGACCAAAGACATTCTTAGTCAACTAACACTCATGCGATTTTGTTGATTAATTGATTTAATCGACAGATCTGTTAAACTGAGTTTCTCCACAAAGAATCACACAAAAGCACCACTTTAAATCTCATAAATTCAATTCACATTCATATTTCTCTGAAATGATTCATTCAGCATGAAAGAAGCATAAAAAACGACTAATCAACTAAAGAAATCTTAGTCGACTAAGACCAAAACGACCGATTGTCAAGCAACTTAATACAGCACTTTTTCTGTGAATGTCACCACAGACACCCAGTTTGTAACACTGCAATGCTTTCATCAGTGGGCCATAGGCTCAATCACCTTTGTGTTACCTCATTCATTGATAGATGTGACTTAACAGACATTTATTAAAATGAAAATCTTGGAGATTATTACTTTAAAATTACAATTTGTTTATTTTTTGACCCGGGCACAGTAACTTCTTTGAGTCTTATCATCACCGTGAGGTTGCCATGAAATCAGTGGGCGAGATATAACATTTTAATTAGTGACCTTCAAATGTGTTGGTAGGCGGATTTTGTTATTTTTGCACAGACCCAGGCTAGTTGCTTCCCCCATTTTTTGTCGTTATGCTAAGCTTAGTTAATTTAATGCTAGCTGTAGCTTCATATAACAGACTGACATTAGAGTGGTATCAATCTTCTCATTTAAGTCTCTGAAAGAAAGCGAATCAGCGTATTTTCCCAAAATAGCTATTCCTTAAATATTAGATTTTAAGCCTCCATGTGTAAAAACCTGACCTGGTCCAGTTTGTTGGCTACAGCACTGATGATGGCCTGGTCTCTGAAGTGGAGATGGAACCTCTCAAAATTCACCTGCCAGCAAATCCCCTCATCACCGTGTGCCTGAGCATAAGAGAGACAGACACACGGAGACACAGAGGGTCACACAAAAGATATGCAGCACGTTATATGTAAGGGACAGGGAAATTAAGAGGTAATTGTTTTTTTAAAAGCGTGTTAAAAGTATAGCATCCCACCTGTGAATCCATTTTAGGCTTCTTTGCGTTCCTTTGGTCCTCTCCGTCCTCACTGGAGAGTTGGCGTTTGCCTCGCCCTATGAGTGTCACGTGAGGCACCTTGTAACAGTCGGGGAAGCTCTCTGGCGTGGGCGGGGCGGTGCTAACGGGGGGTTCCGGAGCACCAGGGGTTGCAGGCGTTGCTGGAGTGGCACTGTTTGTTGGTCCTGCTGCCGTCAGAGGAGGGCAGCGCTGAAGAAAATGGGTCTCCACCAGTTTGGAGAAGGAAGAAGACACTTCACTGTAATCCATGCTGTGACCCTCTAGAACAGGAAAGAGAAAATTGTTGTAATTTCTTTGTAGATTTTACACAAATCCCATGTTAACCCACAAAGTCATATTTATTCTCTACACAGATGTTAAGATTTTTAAAGAAGTGTATATTTTAGTGCATGTTTGCTTGATTGACAGGTGTTACGTGGTGGTTGCCACTTGTTCATCCTGCCTGGTTACTTTCCACTAAGGGTCGTGTCTAGAAGGTAACCCTAAAGCTGCAAAACTCTTGTGAGATGGTTGAGGTTAGGCATTGACCTCGAATAGTAAAGGTTAGGATAGATTGTTGGGCAGCGAGTCTCGCAAGAGTTTTCACACGTTTTCCCAACTTGGGGGTTACCTTCTAGACACGACCTCCACTAAGGCCTTCCTCCCATTTCACCAAATTTGTATTTTCTGGCTCTGGTAACTGCCAAGATAGCGATGAGTAGTAAACCCAAAACCAGGGAGAAGCTTTTGCACAGTCTTTGATTGATACTGACCCTCCATGTTCTGTGTGAGGCGGTCGGCGACTGTCTTAACCGTGCTACACATGGTCATGTGACCTCTCTGTAGTAACTCCTCTATGATTAGCTCTCCGGTGTCACCATACAGGGTTTTTGCGGTGTAGATGTAGCGCGGGTATCTCAGAATTCTCAGAATCCGGTCACAGCCGGTCCGATACTCTACGGGGCTCCCGGCTCCTTTACGGCCTGAGCTGAACACACAAGCGCCATGCTGCACGAGCACACACAGGGACTTCTTTACCTACAATGAGACAGAAAGGGGGAGGGAAGAGGTGTTTTACTTTAATGACTCCAGTTCCAAACACAAAATTACTGATCAAATTAAGGCAGAAAATGCATTTGTATGTTTAACATCACGTATTAGCATGTATTGTGCTACTGTTATTGCTCCAATAAGCCCAGTAAACAGCACTGTTAATCAGATTTGTCTGTACTGAAAGAATATGATGTCTATCTTCTTTGTACTATTGTATAAAAAAAGAGAAAAAAAAACATGTAAAAACTGATTGTTATGTTTTTATTCTCCCGGGAATTGTTTCACTTATGACATGGTGTTAGTGTAATCAGGTTTCTGGAGCATAAATCTACCGGTCATGTAAGGGGATACTAGGTTTTAATTTGCATTTAAACAGATGATGCAAAAACTGCTCCTGTACTACGGCTGCAGGTGTGGAATAATCAGCGTATGTAAACACACTGCAAATTACAACTAGAAATAGCTTGACTGTCCAACAATGTAACCTGCTAAACTCTGCTTGAAAATGCTGAGAACCAGCAGTGTATATAACACTCAATACATCATGTACAATAATATCTCTTCCATGGTGTGAAGTAGAGACAGTAATAGCCTAGAAACAGTAAGTGTAGGAGCAGTACCAGGTCCAGTGAGATGCCAGTCTCATGAATGATGGTTCTTAAGTTCTGCGCTCCACCTCTGAGTAGGTGTGTTCCCACTTTCTCCACCACTTCTCCAAAGTGCTCCCGCAGCAGGAGACCACACAGACGCACCTCCTGGGCAGTCATCTGCAAAGAAAAACAGTCACTGAATGCAATTTTTTTTTCCCTGTTAAAAGTTTTTCTGGGGGAGTTTTTCCTCATCCGATGTACAGATTATAAAGCCCCCTGAGGCAAATTTGATTTTGGGCTATATAAATAAAATTGACTTGACTTGACAAGGATTTACAAAGACACTCATCATGGAAAACAAAGATTAGCTAAAAGAAGAAATTAGACTGTTTTACAGGGAAATAAGTTCCTTTTACACAATGTGTGTGTTTATGTTGGTGGAGGACTATTGTTGCTATGTGCAAAACACTGGTTACTTAATTAAAAATATACATACAAATTATACATTTGCATCTTATTACTGTATATTGCAAACAAATAGTGGAAGAACAGTCACATCATGTGTTTCTGATGTTCTGCACTGTATATATATATATATTTTTTTAATTATTATGTTTGTTTAGTAATTTGTGAAAAAATAAATACAAAATAAACATATTCCTTACCTAAATGTTCTAATTTAGTGTACTTATAAGTGCTAATATAGTGTACAGAAACTTGCTTGGCAGTGTCATCATACATAATGACATATAAACAGAAGGCTAGGGCACAGAGACCAATGTCAGCAGTTCAGCAGTAAATAGCTTGACTAGTTTAAAAGAGTAAAAAGACAGTAAAGCTTATTGTAACAGTCACAAAGCTGCAGCAGGTGAACGTTTTGTGCTGCGCAGTCAGGTCAACACATGTTACACACCAGCCAGCTAACAGTTACACTTCATGTCATCAGAACAGTCTGCTAGCTACTTCAGTATGTTTCACAAACCTTTCAACAAGTTTCAGGACAGAGAGGCAAATCCTTGCTTTTACAGCAGATAGTCGACTAAACACATGCGGCTTCTCGTTGGTTGACAACACATGAACACATGAACACATGAACACATGAACGCTGCTGCTTCTTCTTCTTCTTCTTCTTCTTTGGAGTTTATTGGTGGTTGAACACAAGTGATGTGTAGGTCGCTAACGAGCCGGGTCTTTGAGCCGGCTCTTTTAAGTGAACGATAAGAGCTTTTTTTTTCTAATTTCTTTAATTAATTCAAGGCAGAATGATAGGACGATCTTCTCCGAACCACGGGCACTCCATGCACTGACTGTGACTAAATGTTGTGTTAATGACGTCCGTGCAACCAATCAGGCGATGACAGACAAGGATCATACCATCAAGCAGGGAGGGGCGGGGGTGAGCGGCGCGCTGAGGGTCTACAGGTACAGAGCAGGAGGGAGAGGAGGAGAGAAAGAGAGAGGAGGGAGGTGCGCGAGGGAGGTGCGCATTGGTGCGGTGCGTTCTGGTGCGTTCTGGTGCGTTCTGGTGCGGTCCGGTTCCGTGTGCTATGGTGTGCAGCGTTGTGGCGCGTTGCGTAGCGTAGCATTGCGTAGTGTTGCGTAGCGTTGCGTTGCATAGCGTTGCGTTGCGTTGCGTAGCGTTGCGTTGCGTAGCGTTGCGTTGCGTAGCGTTGCGTTGCGTAGCGTTGCGTTGCGTAGCGTTGCGTAGCGTTGCGTTGCGTTGCGTTGCGTTGCGTTGCGATGCGTTGCGTTGCGATGCAGTGCGATGTTTTGCGTTGCGAAAGAGATTAAGGATTAAGGATCCTTAATCTCTTGCGTTGCGATGCGGTGCGGTGCGTTGCGGTGCGGTGCATTGCGGTGCGGTGCACGAATAGCAGACAAGATGATTGACAGTCGGAAACGAAGCAGCATTTAAAATTATGGTATTCTGGAAATTATAAGGTTTAGTATAATTATATTGAATAATTTAAGTGATATATGTGCACACATACTAATCATAAGTCAAAACTGCGCTAAATTTGGCTGAATTATAAAAAGGCAGAAGTAGTAAAATGAAGAGCCATTTGGGAGCCGAAAGAGCCGGCTCTTCTTTGGTGAGCTGAGCCAAATGATCTGGCTCACTAAAAAGAGCCTGAATTCCCCTCCCTATTGCACACATGAACACTTCCGGTGTTCGGGCTGCTGCTGGGCGGTGCCGCGGTGCATGCCGGGCTGGACTCGGACAGCTGTCTTCAGTCTGGAGGACCGACGTCATCATCATCAGTGTTTGTGTGCTGGTTGTGGAGGAAGATGGCGGAGGCTGCGGCTGTTCCACCGCATCGGTTCTTCTGTCACTGTTGTAAGGGAGAAGTGAACCCCAAACTCCCGGTAAGGAAGATGGTTTTTCTTTCCTAATCTAACATACTGTCTTTGTATGAAAATGTGCGGTTGTCAAGGCAACCTTTTCTCCTGAAATAGCCGTTTGTTTCGCTCCTAATGCTACAGCTAAACAGCAGCTAGCCTGGTAGCAGGTAGCGAAGGTTTGTTGTTGTTAACTCTCTAAATAAACTCGTGACACAAGCTAATGTCTTCGTTAAAAATAAGGCATCAAAAGCAAGTATGGATTTGTTAGGCTGTTATGTTTAAGACAGTTTAGCCACTGTGCTTTGACGCCTTTGCTTTGACAGCTTGGGGATATTGTGTTTTGCTCAAAACAACACAAACAGCTGAGAAGAAGCTCTCTGTTGTTATCTGAGTTTATACACAGTATTACTAGTAGTTGTTTGATTAATAGGCTACTTTCGCTTTCAGGTCTGTTTCTGATAAAGCATACTCTTTGGCAGGACGAGTTGGGGGAATTTTACAGAGATATAAACATGTCGTGTTAGTTTCAGTTTTGAAGTTAAAAGTGAGAGTGTTGAGCTGCTGACTTGACCCACAGGCTTGACAGAGTTTTGCTAACCTCAGGATATATTTAACATATATTTTCTACATCCTAGATATTTGTTAGGGTTTCCTATTTTACACTCAGTTGCAAGTTTATTAGCTACACTTAGCTAATCCAGTCTAATACAGCAGTATAGTACTACATCCCAGGTTCATGAAACTGAAACTGTTTAAGAGAGGTGTTAATTTAAATATTAATATTAATTATTAATTCAATTTGTAGTTGACTTATAATGCGTTAAACTGACTACAGCTGAAATGATTAGTTGATTAATAGATTAGTCTATTGCCAGAAAATGAATATACCTGATATGATAACCTATTAATGTGTTAAGTCACTATAAGGTAAAATGTCAACATTTTTCTAGTTCCAGCATGTGAAGATTTGCAGGTTTTTATAGTCTTTTATGATAGTGAAATTCATATTTTTGGTTTTATGTCTGTTGGTTGTACAAAACACAAGCTATCTTTCTATTTCTTTATTATATCTCCCAAATAAATTATCCATTAAATGATAAAATTGTCAGATTAACCCCAAAAAATGAAAAAAGGAGTTAGTTGCTGCCTTGATATTGGTTTACTAGACAACCTCAGGATATATTTAACATATATTTTCTACGTCCTAGATATTTGTTAGGGTTTCCTATTTACACTCAGTCGCAAGTTTATTAGGTACACTTAGCTAATCCAGTCTAAAATACAGCAGTCCAGTACTAAATCCTAGGTACATGAAGGCTATAGTAGTTTTGTTGAAACTGTTTTAGATAGGTGTTGATTTAAATATTAATTATTAATTCAATTTGTAGTTGATTTGAGCTGAAATGATTAGTTGATTAATAGATTAGTCTATTGACAACAAATTAATTGACATTAAATGACAAAAAGGAGTTAGTTGCTGCCCTGATATTGGTTTAATATTTACTTAGTCTATCTTGATTGATATAAGTGGACAAAGTGTACCTAATAAACCGGCATTGTCTTTGTGGTTAGCAGTCATTGTGTCATTAAGTCAGGCCACCAGATTATCCAGTTGTCAGCTGAATCCTTATTTTTATGGTCTGGTTGAGGGTAATTCCAGCCTGCCCTGTCACTGAGTCTAAACTGGCCTGCTTGTCTCAGGCACACTCAATCCTGTGGCATGTCTTCACTGAGCCAAGTGACTGCAACACCCACACACTACTACAGTATATCCCGAGGACCATCTCTCTGTCATGTATTATACAACTGATATGATGACCTGTCTATGAGCAAATGACACACAACTCACTTGAACTGTTTCTGCCTATCGCAGGGTTTCTCAACCAACTCTGAACATGACCATAGTTTTAGATCCTCAAATTTTTGCAAGTCAAGCTAACAGAGGGTTTTAAATTGTCATGTGAGCATGGTATAATTTTAATTTGTACTCTGTTGTACACTGTTTTCAAAAACATCCAGTGAGCTCCAAATAGAATAGAATATAATTATATAATATAATATATTTTTGACCTATTTTTTTCTTCATGAATTTATGCTATTAAACAAACATATCAGTTTAATCTCTCATCACCCAGTCTGTATATTGAAGGACCCCACTTTAATCCTGTTCCTATTGTTGGGAAACCCTGTCTTACACTGAGGGGACAACAGATGATCCAGCTGTACAAACTAGCAGTCGAGTTTTCCTCATTCTATTGCGGTGGCTTCTTGCTATAAAACTCCACACAGTTTACAGTTAGGTGTGGTTGGCAGACCAGCTCTACCTCCTGGGCTACATTCATAAAGCACTGGTCGTCATACAAATCTGACTTATATCATCCTTGTAAAGATAAACTCACAAAGTCTTGTTTTGTTGACCAAACCAGTCAGCATAATATCTTAACAATGTTTTTATGATTCCCTTCAAAGGCTGAGCGTTAGAAATATATATATATACATATATATATATATACATATATATACATATATATATATATATATATATATATATAGAAGATATTTTCCAGATATCAATATATCAATATATGGTTATTACTTTTTAAAAATCCAATTATGTTTATTTCTTATGCATAACGTCAGACAAAACCTTTCATATGTGTAAAACAAAAACCCCATGAGTTTTGTTGTTCTTTTAATTGCTATTTTCTTGTAATGGATAACAAAGTAGAGCTGAAACAATAATCAATCTATAGGCGCTCAACAGAAAATTAATCTGGAACTACTTTTGATTATTAATTATCCATTTCCGTCATTTTTAAAGCAGAAATTGACAAATATTTTTGGGGTTTTGGCTTCTCCAGTGTGACAATTTGCTGTGGACTGTTGGTTGAACAATACAAGACATTTGTATATCTCACCTTGGTTTTCTAGGAAATTATAATGAGTATATTTTTTCTCACCAGTGTGACTCAGTCTTTGTCGTGATTCTTTCTAGGAGTATATCTGTCCGAGGTGTGACTCAGGGTTCATCGAGGAAGTAACAGAAGACTCCAGGTAAGAGACATGTATTATTCTACGTATCTGCCTCACTTCTACAGACGACACTTTTAGTGTTATTCTGGAACATAAGCAGGTAGAAACTTGTAAGATTACTGCGCAGTTTTGTCCCAGGCTAGCACTAAACCTGAACATGTGTATAGGGTTCAGTGCGAGACGTTGCTAATAATGTGTCTTTTGTCCCTTTGTGCGGTTTCCCTCAGTCTCCTAGAGGGTGTCGCTAACGGGATAGATGATGCAGCTACACAATTTGCAGAGGTACACGCTGACCTCAGGGATTTTAGGGTGAATAGGGTGGGGAAGTGGGCAATGAGGATTAATTGCAAACATTTATGTGTTTTAATTTAACTTTGTCTTCTTCTTCTTCCCCTGTCCTCATCTCAACCCACGTTTCTGTTTGCCCCTGTCCTTTGTTGCTATTGCATGTCGGCCTCATCTCTTTTCCCATTTTGCTGCCTGCTCTCCTATCCTTCATCTCTTTCTCCAAACCCTTACTTGTCTCCTCCCCTGTCCAATCCCACCTCCCCTGTCCAATCCCACCTCCCCTGTTAGCTATGGCACCTGTTGTTACTGGAGCGGCCATTTACAACAGACGCTGACACACCTGACTCAGAACCTCGGCTCCCAGGAGGGCGCTTGGGGGGTCTCAGTGACCTGGGGGGGTTGGGAGGGGGACCAATCGGGGGGTCAGTCCCAGCAGGCCTAGGGGGACCTATGGGGGGTCTACTAGGAGCCGGGGATCACTGGGGACCAGGACGCCCCCCTCGCCTGCACAGCCAGAGAAGATACCGGTCCAGAGGCAGCAGTAGACCAGACCGCTCGCCTGCTGTTGAGGGGTGAGTAACTGACCAGTTCAACTTCAGTGTGCCTCTTGGCTCTCTTTTCCGCCTTGCATACGCCCACTTATAATAATGACGGTGCTATCTATGCTCTTACAATCCTGACTGTTCTTATTTTTGGTGATGACATTAACGGTTGTATATTTTCTCTCTGTGTCTCAGGATTGTACAACAGTTTCTCGCCGGCCTCTTTGCCAACTCTGGAGTCCCTGGCTCACCTCCCCTCTCATGGTAAGATGACATCACAGTAGCATCACCGTGCTTGCGTCACAGTGCAAGCGCTATTTCTTATCAACTTGTGGTGTCTGTGTCTCTCTCAGGACGGGGATGCTGCACTCTAACCCAGGGGATTACGCCTGGGGACAGGGAGGGTTAGACGCCGTGATAACACAGGTAAACCAAACTTGATACAACTTTATGTCCCTGTCACCTTTTAATTTAACTGCAATTTAAAAATGTGTCTGTGTGTGTAGTTACTAGGTCAGCTGGAGAACACAGGACCTCCTCCAGCAGAGAAAGAGAAGATCTCTTCTCTCCCAACTGTCAATATCTCTCAGGAACAAGCAGGTCAGTAATTCCTTGTTTTCCCGTTTGTCCCACTCGATCTCACCATGTTTCTCTAAGTACAAATTGCAATATTGCTCATGGACATGACGGGGTACAATGCAAATGTTTTTTTTCACTTGGCTGGTTGGGCAAGTGGGTCAGAAATCTACTTGCCCAAAGTAAATTTTTACTTCCCCCTATACAAATTGTTGTCATATTTAATCTTTATTTAAGTAAATTAATGTAGAGCTTCGCCCACATCCTCTAACACCACCCACTTAAATCTAAATATACTGTTTCCAGGATAATTGAAATGCTCGCTTGCGCTTCAGCTCATGAACTTTGGGTTGTGTCTAGAAGGTAACCTGCAAACTGCGAAATCTGATCTGAGATCTGCAAAAACTCTTGGGAGACTCGCCCAACGACCTATCCTAACCTTAACTATTCGAGGTCAATGCCTAAACTTAACTATTCAAAATAAATGCCTAATTTTAACTATTCGAGGTCAATGCCTAAACTTAACTATTCAAGACCAATGCTTAACCTCAACCATCTCGCGAGAGTTTCCCCAATTTGTTGGCTCCCTTCTAGACACGACCTAAACTGTACACACATTTGCAACTGGTGGCTCACTCCTGAGCTAATCCACCATCAACTCCAGAAAAAACAATGTATTTAATTATTTTATATCGGGCAAGTGATTTGCTAGATTTACTAGCCCAACGTGGCATTTTACTTGCCCCGGGCAAGCCAGCAATCCTTATTGTTGAGCCCTGCAAGACTGGAGCTGTCAGTCTGATCCTCTGTATGCAAAAACGGTATTTAAACAATTATCTAAGTGCACACCTTGGGTTGGACCAGCTGTTCATGAATCTATTATTAAGTTTGTATGTAAAGGCGTCACTAAGTTCTTAGTAACTACTGGCTTATATATGCATACACAGGGATGTGTCCTTATCTAATCTCCTCCGTAAAAAAATGCTAATAACGCATCTGTCATTACGTAAATAAATGCTTTTTTGTTTAGAAGTCCGTGCAGCACATAGATACAGCATGAAAAGCCACTTGTGTTTATAAGCTGTTGCCGCCTGCCAAGAGAAGCCGCTGAAACTGTCCGTTAGGGACGAAATGCCCATTAACCTTGAGAGCATCAACAGTGTTCCATAAATTACTCTGAGATGACGTCTTGTGGATCTGTTCTTCTTGACTTCCTCTTCTGTCTGTGCTGTCCTATTTTACCACTCAGCTGTAACTGGTTAGTTATTTAGCCCAGCTTTTGCAGGGTTTTTGATAGCTGACGTCTTTGGAGAAATGTGCCTTTTTTCAGGCCACAAGACATTAGATCGTTATCTTTTTGTATAATTGTTTTTAGTAATTAGTAAAAACCATGCTTGGTACTGTTTAACTGTTTTACTGCTAAGAAACTTTATGAGTTTTGGTGCTAATGATCTGCTGCACATCCCCCAACAAATGTAGCAAGTCATTACCAAGTGACTGAATTGACCCTAGAAACCACACAGGTATTGATAAAACATGTCCGTCTTCTCTCCTGTAGACTGCTGTATGGAATGTCCGGTGTGCAAAGAGGACTTCGCAGTGGGAGAGCCAGTCAGACAGCTACCCTGTAACCACTTCTTTCATTCAGACTGTATAGTACCATGGCTGGAAATGGTGAGTCATAACAAAGAGGGTTGAACTTTGTAGAGTTAGATCCAACATGTGATACTGTAACTGAGATAATCACAACACTCATGTTGGTATTAAGACCATAAGGAAATGTGAATCATACATATCGCCAGCCTTACACTTAGAATTGCCTTAAAGGTGCAGTGTGTAGGATTTACCAGCATCTAGCGATGAGGCTGCAGATTGCAACCAACTGAAACCCTCTCCAGTGTGCCAAGCATACAGGAGAACTCTGGCGGTTAACGCGAAGACGTGAATGTCCCTCTCTAGAGTCAGTGTTTGGTTTGTCCGTTCTGGGCTACTGTAGAAACATCGCGGCCGCCTCCTTGAAGAGGACCCGCTCCATATGTAGATATAAACTGCTCATTATAAGGTACCAAAAACACAATGATTCTTATTTACAGGTGATTATACACTAAAGAAAACATATTTATTAATATTATATTACATTTGCGCTTTGTGTTCCGCCATCTAGCAGCGCAGCCATTACTGCAGTAGCAAGTCGTAGTGACTCTTTGCTAACAGTATTAACAGGTGATTTCCAGTCGAGTGCGTCCGTGGTTGCTCGTGGTAACTTACGTAAATGGTTGGAGTAGATAATAAACAGATGAATATGCATTTAAAATTGATTAAAGTAAAATTGAAGGCTCCTGAGGACACAGCTGCCGTCACTACGAGCAACAATGATGCATTCGGCTGAGAGTCAGTTAACACTCCGTTAGCAGACACTTTGTGCGTGTTCCGTTTGTGATGCTGCCCTAGTTAGAGCAGCTAACATTATATTTCACAATGACGCCATAGTTAATTGACTGAGTTAATTTATTCTGTGGGGACCACTGCAGCCCCTGGACAGTGAGTCCACTAACGTCGTTAGCGAAGCAGTGTTAACTTAGCTGGCGTTAATTGTTGAGTGAAGAAAGGAGGTTAAACACGCTTCAACCGTTTCACAAGGAATAGTAAGCCTGTCCGGTGCTCACAGAATAGGGCAATCTTGTAACAGGAGAGACTTCAGAGACCAGGTCTAAAGCACACTGGAGCACACAGATTTAAGGCAATCAATTTTATTAGAAGACTAACGTCAGGTTAGTCAAGGACTCTTAGAGTCAAGGACTCTGATGAAGACGCAGTTGGCGTCGAAACGTTAGTCTTCTAATAAAGTTGATTGCCTGAAATCCGTGTGCTCCAGTGTGCTTTGGACCTGGTCTCTGAAGACTCTCCTGACATTAATTGTTTCACCATGTCAGGCTAACGTTAGGCAGCTGAGAACTGCTCAGGTTCTTTCCGAATTTTTAGACATCGTTGTCAAAAGTAACGTTTCATAGAAAGTAAAAGTAGAAAACTGTACAACTTGCATTCAAACGCACGCGTAATGGGAGACACTGCAGGGAAGTGTGGGAAAGTACCGGAAGTAAACAAGTCGCCATTAGCGACTTGTTTACTTCCGGTACTTTCCCGGATTCGTATAAAGTTCCCCCTAAATTATACACTCTGTTCCTTTTTAAAGGAATATTAAATGAAAAATCAACAATACATTGGTAAACTAATCTTGCATTTCACAATGCTGAAGTTTCCCTACTCTACCAGTGATTTAACATTAGCAGTGGGGAATTTTGCTGAGGTATATTTGACTGACAGAAACATCCTGGCATTCAAAGTCAAAGAACAGCCTGAGCATCGTGTAAAATAGGACTAAAATCCACTTGTTAAAACTCGTGAGAAAGCTACCCAGAGCTAATGCTATCTATTTCTGTTCTGTGGCCACACAGCATGACACATGTCCAGTCTGTAGGAAGAGTTTGAACGGAGAAGACAGCAGCAGCCAGCCCCCATCAGAGTCCCCCACTCTCTCCATGGACCCCCGCACACAGGAGAGATGGTCCTTCTGAGACACCCACCCGTCTCATCCCTCGGTTCTCCTCGCCTACATCCAACAACACACCGAGAAGACAGAGCGCTTCTCACTCTCCTCTTTTTCATCTCTGTTGCAGTCATAATCATCTCGGTCTGATCTTTTTTGTATTTTTATTTTCTATTTTAATGCCTTTCTCCTCAACCATGTATACCGATACCCGTACAGACGTCTTAACAGGTCTGCTAGATCTCTCTTTTTTTTGCCTCATAACAAACCAGCCTATATTGATGATGATCAAGCCCATGTCTTCTCTACTTCCACCTCTCAAGCAAACTCCTTTTCCATCTCTCTTGAAATGCACTGCTGCAATACACTATTGTGGGGAAATGCCAGACTTTATATCATAAACCACGCCCTCTTTACTCATCAGACAATTAGCTAAATCCTGCAACTGAGCCCTGTACGGGGTTTGGGAATACTATAGAGGTTACTTTCATTCTTTGCATTTACAGGGTCTGGACCTAACAACATGAACACCTATAGCCCTGCAATAAATGATATGTTTATGAAGGGGATAATGGTTGAGATTTTGACAGGAAGATCTTGACTAGTTATTTATTCTGGTGGTGTTTTATTGGATTGCATTGTACAGGTGTTCATGTTATTGCGTCCACCCTCTGTAGTGTACTTCAATAACAGTTTTTTATAGGATCATGTTGAGTCGCTGCTGTTTATCGGCCACAAATGGAGGCTGTGACATCGAATGAAAGCAAATTCCTTACAAACTTTTGGGGAATAAATTAAATGTCCTACCAGTAAGGGAATGAAATTGGCCCATTATCTAAACCTACTTCTCCTGGTGTATATATTATAAACAGATGGCATCCCTCTGTCGTTTTATTCCTCTGTTTATGACCGTCTTTTGGTTCACATTTTTTTATTACTTCTTTTTTTATGTAAATAATTTTAGTCCAACAACTTATGGTTTGCAAAAGGAAAAAAAAAACATTGAGAATGGCGACACAAATGTGAAATACCTGGTTATCGAACTGTATATTATATATATGAAAAAAATGTCTATGATGTATTAATAAATTGACAAAAAAATGGTCATAGTTGAATTTTCATTGTTTGTATTGATGATTATTAATGTCATTAAGATACAAAAACGTAGGATATTTTAAAACAATACACACTTCATTCAATTAAATAGCAACAGCAAAAGGCATTTACAATTTCTGTACATTATTTATATTATTTCTTCAGAGAAGGTGAGAACACTTATAGCATCTTATTAGCTGGAAATCAAGGCACCAGTTACGCTTCAGCACAGGTCATTCTGGTGATACATTCATTACTTTCAGGTACCATTCCTAATAGGAATCTGTGCATAAAAAAAAGCATTTTAGGCTTTTAAATGAAAATCAAATGAGTTGAGGTTATTCTGGTTTGCTGAGGTTAATTTAAGTGACCACTGAAATCACCAAAGCTGTGGAGGAAAGCACAGCATATGAAAAAAAAAAAAAATGTCTTGCACAAGTTAATTAGAAAATGTGCGTGTGAGTGGCTTGATAACGACAAAGCACTCAAAGTAATAAAAGTGAAGGTTCCAACATGAAATGCTTACTTTTTGGAGCATTTTGAATTGTGCATAGAAACATTTATGGTTGAGGTGGAACAAATGAATGTGAACTTGTATTACTGATCAGTGTGTGTTCCAGGCAAGTGTGAGCAGTGACTGAGCCGGTGCTGTGGAGGAGATGTAGCCCACAGCGGGATCCCAGACTTCAAACTGGATCACTGATGAAGACCTACAAATAGGGCCACACAATTAATCAAAATATTATTATCGAAATTGCAATTATGTCTACTGCAATTTTCAAATGGCAGGAAGCGCAATATTTGTTAAAGGCGAAATGTGTGTCAAAATCCCATTTTACATTAAATATTGTCGTGCTGCAGAGATGTCCTGGCCTACACGTCATATTCTACAGACTTAAAGGGATAGTTTGGGTGTTTTAGAGTGGGGTTGTATGAGCTACTTATCCATAGTCAGTGTATTACCTGCTGTAGTTGACGGTCGGCACGCCCCCAGTTTGGAGAAGCAGACAGGAGTTACTGCACGGGAGCAAAGCAATGTACTGCTGTGGATGGGGCCGGCAGCAAAACGTATTTTAGCCACCTAAACGCCTGTACACTATATTTAGAATATTTTATGGTATTCTGGTTTATCCTGCCGCCAGACAGCGATACAGTCTATGTTTCCAATGGGCAACTGAAGCCGTTATCTATGCTCTGGCCAAAGTAACCAGGCTTCATTGAAATATGTTACCTCGCAGAACACGGTGGTTGCTGGTCTACGTTGCCTCGATCCATTAGTTTGTTTAAGCTATTGTGCGACTTTGGTTTGTTTGGATTCACCAAAGTCACATTAAAGCACAAACAAACCGATCGAGGCAGCGGTAGACCAGGAACCACCGTGTTCTACGAGGTTAAAGTAAAGATTTTTCAATGGAGTCCGGTGGCTTTGGCGAGAGCATAGATGGATACAACGGCTTCAATTCCCCGTCGGAAACGGCTATCTCACGGCAAGGTAAGGTGGTGAAAATGTTCCAAATATAGTGTACACTTAAACTGATGACAATTTTTTAAGTGGGCCTTTCTTTTAGAAGGCTAAAATATGTTTTGCTGTCGGCCCCGTCCACAGCAGTACATTGCTTTGCTCCCGTGCGTCTGCTTCTCTTAACTGGGAGCGTGCTGACCGTCACCTACTGGACGTAATACACTGACTATTTATAAGTACCTCATACGACCCCACTTCAAAACACCTGAGCTCTCCCTTTAACAAAACATATTAGTTTCAAACAAATCCCTGTGAAAATCACAGCATAATCATTTTAGAATTTTTTTCAATGAAAATGAGAATAATTATGTAAAAATTATCATTCCCTCTAATATCAGTTAAAATAATCGTAATTACATATTTTTTCAAAACTGTTCAGCCCTACCTACAAAAGGCTGGGCGATATGTAGAAAATAAAATATCAAAATATTTTACCAAATACCTTGATATTGATATTGTGACAATATTCTAGGGTTGACTATTAGTGCTTTCACAAAAATATTTACTCAATAAGATTTTGGATAAATAGTCATCAAGTAATGTGGATATAATGACTAAGTGGTTTTAAGGAAATACTAGATGTGCTAGAACAGTCTGGTAAGTTCAGAGAATTACACCACTTTACTTATTACGTCACAGCCTTTAAAACCAGGAAAAGACAACACTTATGCCATATTACAATATCCAAAATCTAAGACGATATCTAGTCTCATATCATGATATCAATATTATATCAATATATTGCCCAGCCCAAGATTGAGTAGAATGAATTTCCTGTAATTTGCACATAAAAACATATGGTTTCACGTACCTGTTGAGTATGATGAGCACTACTGAGCCATCTGGTCTGATGAAGGCAGAGTACTCCAGGTCTGTTTTCTGACTGGCAGACACTCCCACTCTCTGAGACCCTTCCCACAGGAACTTACTGTGTAAAAAATGTGATTTGTGTGGATTTCATTAGACTGTCTCCTTGTAATGATGGAACAGGTGAAAGATGCCATTCAGTGTGAACAAAGATCATGTGAGACTACCTGAAGTGGGCCATGCTGTAGAAGTGTGGCTGCTTGTAGAAGACGTCCCGCTGTGCATCCACTATAACAGGGCTGTCCACAAAGTTTTTAACCCAGTTTGGCCCACCAGTCTGGTCCAACGCCAGGTTCCAGTCAGTCCAACCCACCACATAGTGGTTTAAGTCCTGCCGGGGAGAAAACACCCACAGCTTAGCATCTAGTCTGTGCTTTGTAACTTTGTAGTAAGAGGTGTTGTTATGTTTAGATGAATCCACTGGACCGGCGCCTGGTGTTTTGTTTAAATGTCACAAGGACAGCACATCTACATAAATAAAATCCCTCCTGATTCTCAAGATGTCTGGAGTCTGAATGCACCCATGCAAAATAGATAGAATGGAGGGAGTCCAATTTCATTTGAGAGAGAGAGAGAGAGAAAGAGAGAGAGAAGAAACAAAACACCAGTTCTAGCTTGCTTTGGTGGCCTGCAGGCAATTTCTGAAGAGTGTGTGCAGCAGAGTGCAACTCGTAAACCGGCACTGCAGCATCGAGGGAGGTGATTCACCTTTCAGCAACAGCTCACAGCTTGTCAAATCTGTCACAGTTGATCTGACTGAACAAGCCTCATGCAAACGATAAGATGATCTTACCTCTATAATGTCATGAGCGTACTCTTCAGCCCTGTCCCAACTCCCTAGCTTCACTCCTCTGTCTAGAGGGCTCCAGCCGGAGCAGGCCTCGGTGCCAAACAGGTAATACTCTGGGTAGAGATGATGGATGACTCCCAAGCTTATCTCTGCTGGGACCATCCCGTCCCAGTACCAGTGAACTGCAACGCCATGAATGTACCTTCCTGCATGAATGTCATTTAGGACCTGGAGGGACAACGGGGAAAAATTACTATGAGTTTCCACTTTAAATGAATGCAAAAAAGGGCACCAATGTTCTCCTCTTTCAAGGTATCTGCAGGTACTTGAGAAGTCATAAAAAGCATTGAATTCTCTTTAAAAGTTTCTCAGTTTCTTAAAAAAAAGCCTTATATGGTAATAAAAAGTAATTAATAATAGTCTTAAATATTTTTTCTTGCCTGCTGTAAACGGTAATGTCAGTTAAGAAATGTTTTTGAATGCAATTAAAGGCTGTCAGTGTGATGGAATAGACATTAACTATAGAGTTTCAGTGAATTCAGTCAGACGTGTAGCAAACAGTCACTACTGCTTGATAGAGTAGCTACGAAGCTCATCATCTCACAATGGGCAATTTTAGCAAAAACTTAAATGAACGTAAATTAATTTATCATTTTGAATTGGTTAATCAATCCCAACATTTTATGCTGCTCATCCAGGTCCAGGCTGCGTTAATATAATTGATTATATCATTAGGAATTATTGTTATACACTGCTGGAATGTGCTGAATCAACTTTAATAGAATAATAAATAAGTCTAGGCCATATCATCCCTACTGGTTTTCCATCATACTTTAGAAATAGAAAAAGAAATAGAAAATAATTTGTGTACAAAATGCAGAAATGTGTCTTTGGTTTGCATGTGCAAAAACTGCTATTAAAATGGTACATTAAAACACAACATATCACATCCAGACAGGACACAATAAAACACATTTACATAAAAACATAATACACCAATAGAAGCTACATTAATAGGAGCAGCGGGTACACGGTGATGAGGACTGAATCAAGGTTAAATAAACAGATATAAAATGCTGTGTGCTGAGGCAGCAAGCTGGCTTCAAAAAGTGTCTGTCCTTACAGCTTACATTCATACTGTGGTCGGTATGATCGTGGTGAAACAGGTATTACATTGTGTTCTATGTGGTAATAAAAAGGTCTTAAAAAGTCTGAAATTGAACGTGGTGAACCCTGCAGAAATCTGTTGTTTTGACAGAGCATTGTTTAATCTTGTCCTTGACTGTTGTGGTGTGGTTTAGGAGCCTCTTTATGAAAAACAAAAATCTATCTCGGCTGCTACATAAAACACTTTCTTCATGTTGACTCCTATCTGATACACATTGGTAGTTTTACACTCTTTCCTCCAGAGAATAAAGATGTGACTAGAAAATGTAAAAGGTCCTTCATTCCTGCAGCTGCTTCACTACAGAGTGAATGGAAGCTAACTGCACTTAGTTTACCTTTCCCCATGCAGCATCTAAACAATTGCTTCTTACCTTATATCATCTTTACTGTGTTGAATGCATCTTGTATTGTGTCATACATTATATCTTAACTTATCATGTTAAGATCTTTTGGTACTGATTAATCTATTTTAATTTTTCATACTGATTTTGCTATATCAGCATCTTGTTTTAAATGACTTATCTATATCGAAATACTTTCTTATAATCTCTCCTTTAATTTTGAGGTTTATTCTAATTCTCTTTATTTTTATTCTCTTAACTAGTGATTTGCATTGTTCTTGATGTTGAGAATAAGTGCAGTGTAATCATTCATTGTTTTAAGTTTATTCCTCTTTTTTCCCCACCCCATGCCTTTTGTATTTTATTGTTGTGTTTTATGTGTTTCTTGTAAAGCACTTTGTAACGTGGGTTTTGATAAGAGCTATTTAAATAAACTATTATAATTATTATTTATGTTGAAAAACTCCTCATTTCTTGCCAGCACCACCAGAGTCGTCTCAGGTATAACAAAGTTTGCCATGACTTTACATGCTATCTCTCCGTCCTTGGACTCACCACTTTGACCCAGTGCGGCAGCAGCAGGCGGTTGTCATCCAGTATGAGGACGTGTGTGCGTGGGTGTGAAGAATCGTGCAGGGCAGGGCCCAGGTCCAGAGCCACCCAGTCCCTCTGCTCCTCGGGAGTGAAGCCAAGAGCCTGGAAACTGCAGTAACATACGTCTCAGTCTGTTGTGAAATTTATGAGCCACGTTGATTGTTAATTCTGTGTAATATCATGTGAGGAGAGACCTGTAGTTTGTCATCCGTCCTGCAGAGGGCTCATTCCCTGTGGTCAAAGCCCAGAAGGTCAAGTTATATTTAGCGTATTCCTCAAGGAACCTGAGAGGAAAGAATAATAAGTTCCCCCTTGTATGAAGCATTACCAGCGTGTGACATTGCATTTAGGTAAAGCCCGTCATGTCACCTGATATAGTACTGAGCCCAGGTTTTGTGCTCCTTGCCCCCAGGCTGGCCCTTCAGGGAGCCTTTTCCTATGAGAGCACCGTTAGTTTTCATCCAGGCGGGGGCGCTCCAGGCGCTGGCCAGCAGAGACAGAGGGCGAGGAGACAAGGCCTGAGCACGCTGCAGGAGAGGGATCTGAGAGGAGGAGGAGGAGAGATAAGAGCTATGGATGTTTCAAATGTTTCAAAAGTCACTTAAAGGGTTATTTAAATGTTGTCCATGTATCTGTTTTTATGTTTTTTTATTTTTTCCCACTCACAATGTTGTTTGGTTACGATTAACCAGAACTCTTTATAGATATTTAAATCAATATCCTCCTCACAAACACTAACATACACTTCCACGCTACACACACACTTGTCTTTTTTTAAATATATTTACTGTATTGTTATTTTTGTTATTATATATATATCTTGTCCTAATTGTTTGTTATCACTATCATGTAGCCATATTATTTCTTTTATATTAATCTTGTCTCTATAAGTGGAGGCTTCAGTTAAGCCCAGTGGGGTTTTTGCCTCTTCCTGCACTTTATATTATTCATTTATTTTTTTTGTTATGTTATATAGTCTTAAATTGTGCAAAATAAATAAATAAATAAATGGAGTGATGGAGATGTGTGTGTGAAAGAGTAGGAGAAGAGAGAGACCTTCATGTTGATGTCCTCGGGGGCCAGTGTGAAATTGTCCAGGTTGTAGTCTCCAGGTGTGTCGGCGTACGTGTACAGACGGGTGGAGAAGTCACAGCTGGCCATGGGGACACGCACCACGCTGTAGCCGATACCTGCAAAGAGACACAGCATCAATAACGACTCAGTGTCATCATTTAGCATATCTGTAATAAACTCCTAGAAAACTGCAGGTCAGCTGCAACTCTCACTTCTTTTAAATCAAGGCTGAAGCTGCTTTTTATTAAATCATCTCTTACAACGCACTGCAACTTTTATTCTTGTATTTTACACCAGTCGTATTCTATTTAGCTTGTTTTTATTTTTTATTCTCTTGGATTTTAATGACAGATGTATTTAAATGTCCTTTTATAATGCGTTTCTTTTGCTCTTTGTCGCGATGCTTTTGGTGTTTTATGAATTACCTTGCTGCTGAAATGTGCTGTATAAATAAACTTACCTTGCCTGGCAACCTTCTGATTTTTATGAGATTCTATCTGCGTTTCCTTTTTGCTATGTGCACATAATAATCACTAAAAACAGTTGATCACAGAATATATCCATATTTGTAATGCTATATATTTTTTTTTATTTACAAATTTCTGTTGTCGAAGTAAATTATTTTTATCCTTATGGGCGACGTGGATGCTGATGATGATTCTGTTGATGTGGGAAACAAACTAACGTGGACTACTCCACTAATGCCACAATATTTTACTGCCTACGTTTCGATCCTACTTGGATCTTCGTCAGGTCAAAGTGTTTGAAAAGTGGAAAATTTGGTGTGTCTATTTTCTATATTGGGATTTGATATAGATAACTTAGAAGGGTGTTTTAAACCCAATTTCTGTATTTTATGTATTATTTTCTTCTTTCCTTTTTCCTCTACCTTAATTGTTATATTTTTGAACGTAGGTGATGTATTTTCTGATATATGTGGTGATGAATATATGACATAATGTTCATAAATAACATATGTATGACATTTAGAAGTGTGGCTTTTGTATGACTGTTTTTATATACTTATTCTATGTACTTTATCAAATTGTTAACTGCTTGTGCATGTTTTATCAAACTGGTGTTTTGGATGAACCACACCTGCCATCATAGAGCTTGTTTACCTGTTGGTGTGCTGTATGTATAAATATGGGTGTGATTTACACTTTGACCTGACAAGGATCGAAACGTAGTCAATAAAAATATTGTGGCATGGAAAAGTGTGCAGACGTTACCTTTTTTTCTTTAGGGACGCTGTTCTAATAGCCTCGCACCTACTAACCTGCACATATAGACACCTCTCACAGAACGTGTGAAATGTATTTTTCATTGCGTTGAAGCAGGACAACCGTTGCTATGTGGGAAAACACTGGTTGCTATGTGTAATAGTACACAAACAAGAATAATAAATGTGCCTCTTATTCCTAGAATTTACGGTCACATTATGCTTTTCTGATCCATTACCCCACTATTTGCACATAAAGTGGGCGTTGTGAGTGTACCTTCAGGGGAGAAGTACTGTCGCAGCAGCTGGTCCTGTGCACCAGCAGAGAGAGACAGGATGTTAATGGCTGCTGCGTCTGTCATAGCGCCACCGAATCCCCTGATCCTCTGGTACTTCTGGCTGGGAACGATAGTCAACCTGAGGCCTGAAAGAGACACAAAGAGATGAGAGAGATGCTCCAACACCAGACAGCCCAGATAAAAAGCCTCACATCATCTCTCACCTGCTCCGGTGCTGTTGGCCTGGACTTGACCCCGGCCCGCCTCCAGTCTGCTGCCGGCCCTGCTGCTCAGGTAGGAGGAGTACTGGCCCAGTGGAGGCGAGGTGACCGACCCAACGCTGTCACAGTAGGTTGAATTACACTCACACACCACCGAGTCATGGCCAAAGTTTCTGGCAACACATTCATTGCTTCCTGGAAGGAGAGGAAGCCATAGAAACATGATTTTCTGTCTGAAATAGTCGTTGAACAGAAGTTAGACCTTTTCATACTTGACAAAATAAACATTTTTTTTCAAATTATTATTTATGAATGAAGTTACAAACAGTTAGGCAACAATAATTACAATAACAAAGTTATCAGCCTCAAAGCTGAGCAAATATCACAATAGACATAAAACATTTACACAGACAATAAAATAAAAAAGAAATTAACAAAAAAGAAAGCATGACAAGTAACGTAATATAAAGAGATCTTTGGCATATTTTTATTCAATTAATTTCAGGGACTTAATATAGAGTTGAGTTTCATTATAGCAGCAAATGAAGATGAAAGGGATCTTTAAAAAGTATGCCTTATGAATAAAGAATATGGCTAAAATTAGTAAAACATTATTCATTAGGTCCAATTTTTTTTGTCTTCAAATAAAACACTAAAAATAATACAATCATGATCAATAGTGGGCATTGCTGTGGATTTGATTCTTAACCATTCCATGAATCGTTTCCAAAACAACTGAGTATGGGAGCATGAAACAAAAGAGATGCTCTGTGGTTAACCACAAAATAAACATTAGAAATAGGCCCTTTTGTATTTCCTGTTGTAATGTTTATTAATCCAGTAGCTGACAGGAAGTAAACTTGGACCAAAGCTGTTTCCCTAGCAACAGAATGGCAATGAAAAAGGTCTATAGGAGGTTAAATGCAAACATGCTCTCACAGATGTTTAGTCAGTGTTCAGATAGAGTGAAGATGTCTCTGTTCAGAGCATATTGTACACCACTGTATACAGCCCATTTGTGGTCAAACTATAAAAAAGCAAGCTTACAGAGACTTCAGGTTGCATATAATGATGCAATGAGAATATTACTAAAAAGACCAAGATGTTCCAGTGCAAGTGAAATGTTTGTGTCTGCAGGCATAAATACTTTTCAAACTGTATTAAGAAATCTCATGTACAAATTGATATGCCGGCTTAATTACTCTGAGAATGACATAATCTTGTGGTTGTCTAACATCAGATTTAGCACTACACAGCTGTGGAGGCACTGGTATAGTTCTTTATATGTAAGGCATTGATGTATGTATATATTTATATTAATATTAATATTTTTAATATCTTTTAATCATGACTTATTATAGTGCTTCCTGTATTGTAATGTATGTATATATTTATATTAATATTTTTAATATCTTTTAATCATGACTTATTATAGTGCTTCCTGTATTGTAATGTATGTATATATTTATATTAATATTTTTAATATCTTTTAATCATGACTTATTATAGTGCTTCCTGTATTGTAATGTATGTATATATTTATATTTTTAATATCTTTTAATCATGACTTATTATAGTGCTTCCTGTATTGTAATGTATGTATATATTTATATTAATATTTTTAATATATTTTAATCATGACTTATTATAGTGCTTCCTGTATTGTAATGTATGTATATATTTATATTAATATTTTTAATATATTTTAATCATGACTTATTATAGTGCTTCCTGTATTGTAATGTATGTATATATTTATATTAATATTTTTAATATCTTTTAATCATGACTTATTATAGTGCTTCCTGTATTGTAATGTATGTATATATTTATATTAATATTTTTAATATATTTTAATCATGACTTATTATAGTGCTTCCTGTATTGTAATGTATGTATATATTTATATTAATATTTTTAATATCTTTTAATCATGACTTATTATAGTGCTTCCTGTATTGTAATGTATGTATATATTTATATTAATATTTTTAATATCTTTTAATCATGACTTATTATAGTGCTTCCTGTATTGTAATGTATGTATATATTTATATTAATATTTTTAATATATTTTAATCATGACTTATTATAGTGCTTCCTGTATTGTAATGTATGTATATATTTATATTAATATTTTTAATATATTTTAATCATGACTTATTATAGTGCTTCCTGTATTGTAATGTATTCTATGTAATGTATTGTTGTTTCTTTTTTCTTATCTGGACCTTGAGTCTGCAATAATGTTTGAATTGAATTGATCCATGCATTGGGTCGACCTGTGTTGTGTTACCTGTAGAGAGGGTCACTTCTGCTGAGAGGAAAACAAGAGCCAAAAGTGCAGATGATGGCAACAACAACAACGCCATTGTATCTAGAGACAAAGAACACCTAAATTAGACTACAGTCAGATAAAAACATGGGATGAATCAGTGACAGGCAGCACTTCAAACTGTAAAATACAAGTTAACAAAGACTCAACTGCTCCATTCATCTAGCTGCTGACACGCACACATTGTATTGTCATATCATTGAGCTACTTTAGAGAAGAGGATCTCACCTCAGAGGATGCTGGTAGAAACTCGGGCATGTCACGAGGGTTAATGTATAAATACTCTCACTCTACAGTCACCTTATCTGTGTACAATCTGCCATAGCAGCTTTTCCTCACACCACTTCTGTTTTAGTGAGCTGTTGAGACTTTGGTCCGGTCATGTGACTTCATAAACGATCACGTGAACAACCAGGTAATGATCTGACCCACAGCCAGGTGGCGCTGTGGCACAAAACTATGCGACACAATAAAGGAATGACTGTCTCACTCAAGGTTAGGTTTGTTTTTCGACCCTTGTAACACAGCTTTTGAATATATTATAGTCACGTTTTCAGTGTGTTTATGCACATTGTAAAAGCTTTGTCAAACTAAGGAGCGTCACCTATCAAAATATGTGTATATATACACATACATATATACATACATATATATATATATGTATGTATATATATATGTATATCAATTTTATATATATATATATATATATCAATTTTATATATATATGCATATATATATATATATATATGAATATATTATAGTCACGTTTTCAGTGTCTTTATGCAAATTGTAAAAGCTTTGTCAAACTAAAGTGTCACCTATCAAAATATGTATATGTATATATATATATATATATATATATATATATATGTATATATGTATGTATATGTACAGTATATATATACACATATATATGTATATAAATTATATATATATATATATATATATATAATGTATGTACATATATATGTATAGATATATATGTATGTATATATGTATATGTATATATGTATATATATCTTTTTCCAAGGTATCTATCTGGCTTTCATCTGATTACTAATAACTGTGAACGAACCAGAGTCATTATAGTAAATTAAAACTAAAATGAAAATAAACATGAAACATATTGTCAGTTAACTGAAACCAAATAAAAACTATATAATTTGAGAAAAACTAAAACTAAACTGAAATGATATATCCCGGTTAAAAAAAAATTAAATTAAATTAAAATGAACATAAATGAACTAATAACAAATCTCTGCCAAAAAGGCATTAGTTTCCATCAACTCTCATGACATTGAACCTCAGAAACTGAACGAACTTCCAGGAGGGGGCGTTGGTCCACAAATACTTCACACCGGACACTAAAGTAGCACAAAGATTAAACATTAAACATTAGCCTTCTGCCATTCCTATACAGTTCTCCAACCATGTACTTTGTATGTATATGTACTGTAGCTACTTCTGAGACATTATAGCTGGCCCTAACAAAAACTACAGTAAATATATAAAAACTATAACTAGTAAATACACTGTGAAACTAACTAAAAACTAAAATGAAATTAAAAAGTCAAAACTAAAATAAAATAAAAAACAATCGAAAATGTTTAAATATTTTAACCTTGGAACAAACTACTTGCAATGACAGATTGCATGTTCAATTTAAGTTGTTTTTTTTTACTTTATTCAACATTTTATTATCAAAGTTACACACATGCGTCATAATTTACAGATATTATAGACATGGACATTTGTATATTTATGTATTTCTAGGACACTGATATTTATGTGTGAGTGTGATTTAAGTCTTTATGTGACTTCATAGGAAGGCACAAATTCTGTCCAACATCGCTGGATTTCTGTTGCTCAAAAAGATGATTTCTTTCTTTCCTTCCTCTGTTCGACCTGATGGGGGAAAAAAATAATTTGAAGTTACTAAAAACAGCACTGCTTAAATGTCTTCTTTTTTTTTTTTTTTACAAAGAAAAAGCATCCACAGCATCGTCACTCACTCTGTGGATGCTGCAGCCACCGGCGGTCCGTGAAGTAGAGGTAACAGCTCTCAAACTCCTTCTCGCTGTAGTTGGGCACCGACACCGGGATAAACGGGTCCATACAGTCAAACCCTCTCTGATGAGCAACACACAGACAGGAAGTCAACATGCGGGACATCAAACATGTCTTTAAATGACAAGCTCAGAAAATACCACAAACACGATAAACACCATTTAGATGCAATAAATCATCGATTTATTGGTCCATTAGGAAATTGATCTTATGACATGCAGACGTTGGATAAATAAGGCCGCTATAAATAATATGACAACCCACTGCAACAACACAACCACGCGGTAGAAGACTGCAAACAGGTACAGCTTTAGGCATAAAAGGGAAATTAGTTTCCGTTCAGCAATGCTCTGTTGACAAATGTCACAAGTAATATTTACACTGCCAATACCACTGGATGTACCGGCTGCTTTGTTGCTCACAGACACAAAGCAACAACAAAGCATAACCATTGTATCTGTTACTTAAATCTAAAAAACAATTTCTACACTGGAGGCCTGAGGATTGGAGTGCTGCAGTCTCCAGGCCAGGTTTGCAATTTCCCGACTAATGATCGAAGTTAGAAAAGAGAAGGAAAGACTAATCTGCTGTCAGAGCTCGAGGACAAATGCTACAGATTATAAAGTACAATAAAATGATCTCTGACCTCTCCCAGCAGCTCTTGAGGCAAGTAGGACGATTTTGAAGTGTAGAGAGACCCTGTCTGAGACAGACTGGTGATGATGGCGCCTCCAGTCTGAGACAAAGAGAGTGAATGTTAACGGGGGGAAATAAATTGAAATATAATATTCCCATGCAACTGTGGTCATCGCCTTTAGTGCGTTTCTTCTCACCCAGTTGTCCGCCATCAGCTTCTTCAGGTTATAAACCAAAGTGAGCTCCTCTGGATCCACCTGATGACAGTAAGGAAAAGAGACGTGTAAGACTTCTTATCTGTGGAAACTGAAAGAGAAGCAAGAAGGCATATATGATGTGTGACAGGATTGTGAATGTGTTTCCTCACAGCGCTCCTATCCTCCTTCGTGATGGTGGATCTTCCCCACAGAGCGTTGACACCATCCACAGCCACGGCCAGGCGGAAGTCTGACTCTGGCTGACCGCTCTGCAGCCTCAGCTCCTTCATCACCGCCCCCACCACATCGCTGCTGCTCTTCACACGAGATATACCCTACGGCAGAAGAAAACACCATCTGATGAGAATCTCTTGAAAGAGACTAAAGGGCAACTCCACCGATTTTACACATCAAAGTCTGTTTACAGGTCTTGGCGAGTACTACTGCACGTGTGGAAAAAGTTGTGTAGTATAGAGCAGCTCGTACATTTGCCGCTACTAGCATAACACACCCGAATCAACTGAACTGTAGGTGGTGGCGTTGCACTGTGGGTAATGGAGGCACCAGGTTTTGACAAGATGAATAAATAAAAATACCCTTACTACCATGCTATTTAGTATACCAGAAAAAGATTTAGTATGTCCTAACATAGTATGTCAAATGCAGTATGGCAAAAATACCAGTATGCCCTACTACATCCGGTTGTATTTTGCAGTATGCAAGCCAGCATGCTTTTCTGGGTAATCTGACCCACAGTCCTCTGCGCAGCGGATATATAAGCAAGAGGGTCAAAATTCAAGGCGCAATGTTATGAGGAAGTATGTCCCAACTATATGCATACTGCATGCAACAGTACATACTTTGTAAGGGCAGCTGCACTTATATACTATAAGTAAAAAGAAAAAGTATGCGATCTGGAACGTAGACGATACACACGGCCGGCCCGGCGATGTCAACAAAGCGAGAAGATCGGATTACAACAGACTTCATTCATTCATTGATTCATTCATTCACACTTCAAAGCGACTTCATTCTCTGCTCAGGTAGACATTACTCCTCTATATCTTTACATAGCTAATAGTTGCTTGCTGCTATATTAATGCTCTGAATATCATACAGATCCCCTTTAAATAGTAACAACACATGACTTTCTAGGTCAAAAAATGAGCAACTGAGTTATGGTCAAGTGTCGAGACAAACAGTAATTTCATCCCTCATTTCTTTAGTTTTAATCTTGTAAACATCCAACAGTTCAATACAGACACCTCAGCAGGAGGTTTGAAACTACTTTGGTTTCTTTCATCTACTAATGTGCTGTCAGAAGGTGGGCTATTAATATCAGATCTAATTACAGCCTACAACAGGCTCACAGTAACACCAGTGGTGACCAAAAATTTTGTTTTCCTTATTACAGAGCAAATGATACAGAGCTAGATGACGGATTGGAACAGGCAAAAAATTCACAGGCTGAACATAAATCTACTGCTCCTTTCCGCCTTTGTCAGTGAGTGTGGTACAAAAATATAGTGCTGATCCATCCCCGTGCTCGGTTCATTGGCTATTGATCACCACTAAGCACAGGCAAGGTGAAAGATGAAACTTTAATGACCCCCTGTGGGGAAATCGGTACGGCAGAAGAATGTAAGAAAAGGTAACAGAAAGAAATAAGAGAAACTGATGAAAATGTCTCAGAGGGTGAGATAAACCACATCTCAAATGAACACAAATAAATACTCTGTTAGAAAACTCACCTGATCCACCAGCTCTCCTAGTGGACTTCCCTCCTCAGTTAACTCTCTCTTTGTCCACACATAGCGCTGTTTGGTCTTTATCTGGGAAAGAAAACGTATCGTTTCAAAGATGGTTTCATTGAGCATGTTTGTATCGGCAGGGTCCTCATTTTAACTTTGCTGATTTTCACCCTTCACCCTATTATCCCATGTTTTTGTGTCTAACTGACAAATAGAGACAAGAATTTCTGAATTTGGTCCAGTATTGAAGGAGAGCGCTGCAGACGGCAGCTGATCACAGACTGCAATGTAATCCTTTTGGGGCAAGCTGGCACCGCCATTTACGTCCACTAAAAGTGCTTATTTTTGCCATGACAGGCTCTGATTGTTATTATAAGTGTCTGAATCTCGCTCAAGGAGAAGTCTCGTTCTGAAATCTGGCGAGGTGACGTGCTGCCGGAGGACAACGGTGGAATCGTGGAACACATCCATGGTGGAAACGCGAGTGCCAGCCGGGCAGAGTTTGAACTGCTGGAGTACAGAGAGTGTAGCTTAGTGTTATCTAAAAGATTATCAGTCTCATGACTGAATATTTAGGGAACTTCACTAATGTGGACGAGGTCTTTGAATTCGATGGCAGCCCGTATTTATTTGAGCCAGAATATACCGATATTCAGATTTCACAACGAGACCTTTCCTTGAGCGGGACTTGGACACGATAAACAGACCAGATCAAACGAAAGGTAAGAAAAATATTTAACTTCTCTGTAGGGTCCTTTCCATAATGTTGTCAGACACTATAACAATCTGAGCCCGTCAGTGGCAAAAACAAGCACTTAGTGAACGTAACGTTACATTGACCAAGCTCACTTGCCCTCGCAGCTCGTGCTGGTTGCAGCGTTCTCCATCAATACTGGACCTATTAAAAAAATTGTTGTCCCCATTAGTCACTTAGACAAAAAAACATGGGAAGATAGAGACCAGGTTTGAAAAATACAGACGTTAACCCTTTAATTCATCCACCTGGTGTCCAATGTTGTTTCACATTAAGCTAAACAAATTCAGTTTGTTCCATGATGCAAATTACATTAATAAATATTTCAACCATACCATGTTCTATATAAGACAGTATTGTGATGAAGATGTCGCATATGCAACTTTTCCATTCATATATTTTTACATGCTAAAGAGCAAAGCTTGCTGAGTACTTAAGATGCTCCATCCTCCATACATTAAAATGTTTCCTTCAAATAATAAACCTCAAACCATATCATGCTGTTATATTGCTACTACTCCACCATGCAAAGACACTTCTTCAAACTTGCTGCCTTTTACAGCGGTACATGTGGGTAAATTCAGGTGGTGCCATAAAGCAGTTTAATTATGTATATCAGCATGGGACCTACACCGCTGTGAAGATGCAGTCAAGGCTCATTTAAGGTCTATAAATGCTTGTTAATAATGTGACAAATTATGTAATACTCCACAAGCCTTAATTTTGACTATGTATACTCAAGAGTCATCAATTCATATTGTAGAATTGCAGCCAAGATAAAATATCGTCTGATGACTTCATAAAAAGGCACACTGCGGAAAAATCATTACCTTTGAAAGGAAGTGCTCATTGGTGATTCTGAAGTTGCGTAACCATTCGGTGGCTTGTAACGGCTGATCAAAGCGAGAGGTGTTGTAGGATGAGGGCAGCAGCTCCTTGCAGTTCTTCACCCAGAGGTGAGCTGTAATAAAAAGATGGAGGGTCACTTTCTGTACAGCGGTAGCAGTCGGCCACTTGGTGTGATTGTGTTTGTCTCACCATCAGGAACATGCAGCACCAGCCATCCTTGTGTGTAGCAGAAGTGGACTGTGTGACAGAGAGACAACGTCTTCCCACTGCCCTTCAACCCATCTGGACAACTTGATAAGGTTAACAACGGGTTTATTCACAAGCATCAAGAGAAGAAGAGTACGATTATCTGTGTGTATGTGAGTGTGAGCATGACTTTTAAAGGATACAAAATAAATATCGCAGAGAAGGTTTGCTGTAGTCTGTTTTCTTCAGGTAAGAGATGACCTCTAGAGCCGGCTGCCTCACCATCATACAGGCTTCATTAAACGTCTTCACCTAAAAATACATACATTTGTTTTCATGGTACATTTGACCCCAAAAAATAGACACAAAATATCATATATGAGCCAGTAAGGTTAAAATGATGTGCATGTCATAGACATATACCTGTTGTTGATAGCGCCAAGGGAGGCTGTGAGGGAACAGAGTGCGGGTGTGTGCGGAGGGCAGTGTGTAATACTGTCCGATATGCTTCTCTGACTGACATGCCTGGAAAGAGACAAACAGTGAGCTCGTCAGCTGAAAATCATACAAATGTACAGACAATTGCTGCGACTACGCAGCTGTGATGTGTTTTCCCCCCTGCCTGTTAGCATGATGATTACATCTGTCATGTCAGATTTGCTTACCGGATCATTCTCCTGTGCTCTAAATACTGAGAAGGGCTCCGGTTCTGACTCTACAGCCACGGCCTCCTGCTGCTGCCCACATCCACTGGTATGAAGGGTCTTTGCATGTGTAATCTGTAAAAAAGAAATTTAGAATGAATACTTTTATTCAAGAGTTATATACATCCAAAGGTGTCTTACCCGCCACATGGGCTTACAAGACAGTATTTATTAACAGAAAAATAACAGAACACATGGTACTGTATTGATATGTGTCAAAACATATTATATCAGATATAAACCTAACAAATTAATCACACAGAACAACACATTAATACACTGATGGAACGCTTTCAACAAAAACTGGGCCAATTCAAGCAGC